>NW_021604650.1:6293528-6450057 GCF_004785775.1 Grammomys surdaster
AACCCTAACCCTAACCCTAACCCTAACCCTAACCCTAACCCTAACCCCCTAACCCTAACCCTAACCCTAACCCTAACCCTAACCCTAACCCTAACCCCCTAACCCTAACCCTAACCCCCTAACCCTAACCCTAACCCTAACCCTAACCCTAACCCTAACCCTAACCCTAACCCTAACCCTAACCCCTAACCCTAACCCTAACCCTAACCCTAACCCTAACCCTAACCCTAACCCTTGAGTTGCCTGACATGGATATTGGGAACCAAACTGGGGTTGTCTACAAGAGCAGCATTCACTCTTAACCGCTGAGCCATCTCTTAAAAGAGGCAGTCTGTTTGACAAGGCTCTGGTTTTCTCATTGTAGACAGAAGAGCCCTAAATAGTGTCAACGGCACCACCTCAGGTAAGCGGATCATGATGGCAGTGAGCACCTTTCAGGGTGCCCCAGCCTGCAGCAGGGGATGGAGGGATGGTTAAAGGGGCTCCAGCATCCCACTCCTGCCAGAGGTTCAGCTATATATTGCCAGATTCTGGAAACACAAATAAGAGTTTGCTATGCGGGCTGGAGAGATGGCTCAGTGGTTAAGAGCACTGACTGCTCTTCCAGAGGTCCTGAGTTCAAATCCCAGCAATCACATGGTGGCTCACAACCATCCGTAATGAGATTGTATGCCCTCTTCTGGTGTGTCTGAAGACAGCTACAGTGTACTCATAAATGAAATAAATAAATCTTAAAAAAAAAAAAAAAAAGAGTTTGCTATGCATTCAAGACATTTCCTGTCCCTGGAGGAAGCCACCGCACCAGTGAGTCTAAATTCACTGTGTGTATCCTTTTCCTGGTTTCGGGAGAGAAGATTTAGCATTGTAAATAGTGTGCTGGGAATTCTTTTTTTTTGGGTGGGGGGTGTCATCAGAGTCTCATATAGCCCAGGCTAGCCTCAGACTTGCTATAAAGCTAATGGTCTTAAATTTTTTTAAAAAAGATTTTTTTTTCCAGAAAGTATATGCATGAGGTTCTCCTCCCCCATTTGTATGGCTGTGCACTGTGTATGCGCAGAGGCTGGATCCCTTGGAACTGGAGTTACTGAGCCACCCTGTGGATGCTGGGAACTGAGCCCAGGATCCCTGGATAAGCAGTCAATGCTCTGAACCTGACCAAGAGCTCCCGATTCTCCTTCCTTCACCTTAAGTTCTACTACACCTAGTTCCCAGTCACTGTGGGTGCTATGTCTGTAGTCTTTCCTAGAAATTCACGATGGTGGCTCCTGATCCTCCCATTGCTGAGGGCTCAGGCCTTGTTAGGGTGGTAATGCAATTCCAGGCCTCCCCACCTGCATCATGCAGTTTAATTTGTGCCATGGTGTTTGTGTCCTCTTCATGAGAGCTGAAGTCTGCTCTGGGAAGAGACTGACATTCCAGTGGTTTAGACAGAGTAGAAACTGAGGCACAGAAAATTAAAGGGAGGTGTGTTATCTTTATAAAGAGTGTCTGGAGATGTCATAAGAGATGACTGCAAAGTGGGGGTCAGCTCATCAGGGATGTACTGTCTCATCATTCTAATGGCTAGGTCTCCCAGTGGATGAGGGTCCCTCCTGCCTTTCCACCTACTAGGAACTGGCAGTCTTTGGCTTGAGGTGACTTAAACTAGTGTGGCACCATCTTCAGATGGCCCTCTTCCTGCCTGACCAATCCTTGGAGTATGTCTTCCCCTATAAAAATCTATCCAACTAAGATCCGAGTTGTAGGCAACAGATCAGGACATGGGTTTATCTTTTGGAACCCATAGATCACCTTAGGGTAGGTTGGTCCTAGGATCTATCTGGTCAGGCCCTGATGTCACATGGTGTAGATCTCCCAGTCTGGCCCTCCAAATGCATGGCATCTCATCTTCTCAATGTGCCTTGAGTGGAGCTAACTATCTTGCCAGGCACTGCCCTGAATGCTGGAGGCCTCATTAGGGTAAGAAAGGGCAAGGTCAACCACCTTAAACTGTTCACCCAGAGCTTCTGGCATTCCTAGAAGAGACCAGAAGTTCCTCCCAGAAGGAAGACTGAAGCCATGTCAGGTTTGGCTGCTTTCTGCCACGACAGTCTTGATTGGCCCTGTCCCAACCTGGGTCTCCTGACCACTTGGGATTACTTGAGGACACAAATAGCCTCTCCTACCTTGAGAAGCAGAATCTCAGAAATGCAGCTTTCCTCCAGAACATTCAAGAGATGTAAATAGACTCTGTAAGACTCCGACCCTCAGTCAGCGGCACTTGCTTTGAGATACCCCAAGTGAGACACCAAGATGCAGATCGATGCAAAAGCAGAAGGTTTATTTTCTGGCACATTGGGGTAGACTTTCAATCAGTCCCTCAAGGCGAGTGACGAGAAGGCAACCCCAAAATGGTTATTACAAGCAGTTTTTCTACTTTTCAGGGGCACAGGTTACACCAGCAAGGTTACAGTTCAACCTTATTGGCTAAACATATTGACCTTTAAATCTATTGGCTAGCAAGTATGGGTGGATCATGACATGCATTTGAACTCTACCTGGGACTTTCCAGAGGGTCAGGTGACTATCAGTCAGTACATTCTGAGAATTTTTTTACTCAAGAATGTTCCTGTGGGTGGAGAACGGAACTTGGCCTATCCTTGACCAGATGCAGGAAGCTGGAACTTGGCCAAGTCTTGACCCAAAACAGGAAGCTGAAACTTAGCCAAGTCTTGACTGGAAACAGGTGGGTGTAAGGCTGGCAAAAGTTCCTAGGGCCCTTCAACTCTTGTGTGTGTGTGCATGTGTGTGTGTGAGAGAGAGAGTGCGTGCACACACGCATGCACACACACGCGCACACACACACGCGCGCGCACACACACTCATACACTCATACACTCATGTGTGTTTTTTTCCCCTAGCCTCCACTATGCTGTGAAGCTCTGGAAAGAGCAGATGGCATCCCTGAAGCTCCCTGGATTTAAGGAAGTTGAGATTCCTGAACATGGAAACTGAGGAAACAATGAACAGTGGCAAGCTCAACACTATTATTTCTAAACTTAAGACAGACCTTGCAGGAATGTGTTTACAAACTATGACAATTTAGCTGCTAAAAATTATGTCAAGTGTCCTTTGGTACCAGACTGAAACATTCCAAATAGCCCAGCTGAATTTGGAGCTGACACTCATCCTACTGTATACCCTGTGGACCCTAAGATGTGTAATGTGCCTTTCTCTCTTGTGAAACTCAGCAGTCCTGTATGCAGCCAGAGGGTTTCCCTCCTCGAAGCCTGCCATGGCTGGCCTTAGAGATTTGAGGTTTTGTGCTGTGAACTTGTAAGCTAGAACCAATTTGGGTTCATGGTACTCAGAATGTCTTCCTAGAAGCCAAGGATGGGAGGACCCAAAATAGTTGTCCTTTGAGCCCACATCAAGATGTGGCCAAGACAAAGTGCTTTGTTATACATATAAATTCATAACAAAGTTCCCTGACTGGCCAGCCTGAGCCACTTGAACTTTGCCACATCCAACACTGGGAATAGTGTCTGTGTTTGTAGGTTCTCCATCACCTGGGTGTCTAAGAACTAGCCTTAGTCTTCATTCCTCTCAAACTACGCTGAGCAGGTGTAGGTGTGAATGACAATTTCTCATAAGCTATGTTTAAATAGGTTAATTGATTAATTTATTGTTAGTATTCTTTTGTTTTGGAGTTTTTGAGAAAAGGTTTCTCTGTGTAGCCTTGGCTGTCCTGGATGTCCCTTTGTAGACCAGGCCGTCCTGGAACTCACAGAGATCCACTTGCCTCTACCTCCCAAGTGCTGAGATTAAAGGCATACACTATTACTCCCCGGCTTAACATTTTAATGATGTAGGGAAGCATAACTTAGGCTAGACTTAGGCTATAACTTAGGTTAGTTCCAACCTAGAACATAGCAATGTCTTGCCTCCCTCTGGGTCAGAACTAGCATCCTGTAGAGGACACAAGGTCCTTGTGGTCACAGGGAAGCACATCAGAAACCAGAAATGTTAAACGCACAGGGTTGTCTCCTCAACAAGGAAGCTGTAGACCTGTTTCCAGCCAGAAGTCTGGGGATGGATGTAGTTAACATCCTGCTGATCTGTGTCATCTGTAGATCCAGGCCACACTTGAATCTCCCAGACTTTGTTTATTCTAGACTCTTCCTCTATAGGCCTTTTTCTTGAGCATTGTTGCTCAAAAAATCCTGTCTTTATGGGATATGTCACTTGTGCCCTCCCCCAGCCTTGAGCAAGCCAGAAAGTCCTTGTTTCCACAATAGACCTATTGTAATAAGACCTAGGTGGAGTCATCCACCTTGGCTTCAGGTACAACTCCTATAGGAACTTAGAAGAATAGACTGCCCACTGAGCTTGCTTTGTGACATAATCTGACTGAAACAAAAGATGGATTTGAAGGGGCTTTCCCTATATTAAACGATATATATATTAAAGCTGAATATTAAACTTTGAGCCTTGATCGGAAAACTTTGTCTTAGCTTCATATTTTTTCTAGCCCTTCAGTCTCTTTTTCATTTCAGCCCTCCTTTCAGGTGAACCCAGTTCGTCCATGGCCACTGGTGGCTATAGGTGGTGCCCAAATGATGGGCCCGTTGTGATGGCAGCTGTTGCAGTGAACCTTGTCCTGGCCTCTGCTGAGGACAGAGCGACACAGCACGGGTCAGAGCCAGACCGGGATGAACAGTGGGGCCAAATCGGGAATGGGCGAGAGTGTCAATTATGAGCTGGCAAAAGCTGGTGAGGCTGGGCTTCAATGAAGCCTTGGCCAAGGGGACCTTCGGGACATTAGTATTAAGGGTACTTAGAAATCAAATTCTGAGGATGAAGTGGTGGTGGGGGAGGGGGGAGGAGCTTGGGCCGGCAGGAGAGAGGGAACGCGGAGGTGCTAAGTGAATGAATCTCACTCAACCTTTGGGGAAGAGGCAGGCCTGAGTGGGGCAGTCAGCCGCCTGAGGACAAAATAGGGTTTGTGGTAGAGGTGGGGCATGAAGGCAATGGCCATGGGAGTCAGGGGGCTGCATTGTTTGGGGAGGGGGTGAGAGGGGACTGTGTCTTGGAACCAGGAGCCTGGAAAGGAGGCTGGCTCCATACTTAACGCAGGGGTGTGGCATGTGTTACTAAACGTTGCATCAGTTGCAAGAAACAGCCTACCAGTACCTGTGAACCCAACAAGCTTGGTATTTTTTTGTTTTTGTTTTTGTTTTGTTTGTTTGTTTGTTTTCCTCCTCTAGCTAAGGTCACCTTCCTAGCAGGAAAAAAGTGCAAGTGGTTTACAAAAGGTTATTTGGGAATTTTTTTTCTATGTGATAATATTTTGTAATCAGTAGAAATGGCTATTTAAAAAGAATTCATAGCTTTTGACAAATTGTCTAATTAGACAAATCTAAAAAAAAATGCTAATCAGTACCTCATAAAATTTACTGCTTTCTGGGTTCCTATTTCTTTCTGAGTTGCTTCTCTTTTTTTTAAATTGTGAAAATAGTAAGATCTGCAAAGATTATAGTATAAACCGTTTTACATAAATTGATGGACATCCTGCTGAAAGAAATGGTTTGTATACTTCAAAAATGGCAAGGTCATGAAAGACATATGCTGAAGAACTGTTCCAGATCGAAGGAATTAATGCAGTTTAACAAGTCTATGTGACACGTGATCCTCATTTGGAACCTAGAATGGAAAAATAAATTATTTTTTAAAATGAAAAAAAAAGAAAAAAAATGGAAGAAGAGTATCCCTCACATGGTAAGCAACGAACAGCATTGATGCTAGTGAAGACCTCCGCAGAGGGGAGACCCTCTCTCAAGTCTCAGAAAGTCGCGACCACCCAGTAATCTGCTCGAGACACCGTGTACCGGAGCAATTGCGAGGTTGTTTATTAGGGCGTGACAACTAGCTGCCGGTCAATTCGTATGCCCACGCAGGAGCTGGCTGAATTGACCCCGACAGACAGTTTGAGAAGGGTTTTTAAGGGGAAAAACCACAAACCAAGGAACGGGGAGGGGGTGAGAGGTTGCTAGGGTGGTGTAACATGAAAATAGTGGAACATTCCAAAGGAACCCAACCTACGGGAGTCAGGGTCAGGTGAAAACTCTCTGTACGCTTATCTTTCTCAAGAATGTGGTCCTGCCCTGTTACTTCGGCCTTGCCCTGTCACTATGGTTCTCAGCTTGGTTCCACCTGGCTAAATTGCATTCTAGCCAGTCTGTCCACATTCTTAACTTGCTTCATGCCTCCATGTCTTTGTAAAGAAAGCCTAAAGAATATTTTATGTCTAAAAAGGATTCTATATACCCAGTATCTATAATTCTTCACTCTACACTAGCACTAGTTACCTTTTGGAGGCTGTATTGCAGGAAGTACATAAGGATACAGGCTAGGCTGAATAGGTGTTGACCCAATGCCAACTTCACCTAGGGGATGACAGCGAAATTTCGAGTGGGGGGAATCATAGGCTGTAAGACTCTTATGAGCCTCAGCTCACCAGAAACCCCGAGTGAACCACGTGCAGACATGAATTGATGCAAAAAGCAAGAGGAATTTTAATGATCCAATGCTTTGGGATCGTCCTGCACCCAAGGGAGGGGCAATGACCCCAGGCAGCCCATTTGGTAAGTTTTTATACAGTTTAAGGAGTAGATAGAGAAACAGTGACTAGCAAAATATGATTGGCAGAACAGTGTGACTTTTAAACTGATTGGTCTTTAGGGAATGAGGTGGCAGGGACTTCCCTTGTCTGCAGGTGGCAAGGGTTGGTCCTTCCTGAAGAGTGTTTCTACATGCTCTGGGCCTTCCTCACCCACAGGGTGAGGAAGTTCCCTCCCCTGTGGCCTGAGGAATGTTAATCAGCCTTTCCCATCTGGCAAGTGTCCCATGACCTTTCCAAAGTTCCTGAGCTAACCAGGAATGTTAATTAGCCTCTCTATTCCTGAGGGACAAGTGTTCCAAAGTTCTTGAGCTGACTACTTCAAGGCCTTCATTCACAGCCTAAGAGCTACCTCAGGTGAGAAAAGCAGGGTTAGAAGGAATTGGAAAGTTAAGAAAGCAGGGTGCTAAAAAGTAACTATCAGTAGCTGCCGCTGCACCTCCTAAGAAGAAGATAAAAAGTTAGACCTTGAATATGAGAGAGAGAAAGGGTTTCAGAAAAGCAGTTGTCCTCTCTCCAGCTGTGTTAGCAAAAGAGAAGGGAAATAAGCTATTTCAGAGAAATCCTAGGAACAGGAGAAAATCAGAATATGTCCTGCTTTCTCTCTGGCTCCTACTGGAGAAATCCTTAGTTCTGGTTTCTCTGTCTAGTGTCTGTCCTTGGAGAGTCAATCTGTCCACTTGTATCAATTGTCTGTTTTTTGTTTCATCATTTGAATGATTGTTGTTCTATGTTTCATGTTCAAAAGAAAAAAATGGTTAAAACTTTTGTTACATAGTTGGCTTATGAGAATGCTAACTACAGTCCAAGCCATGCTTTCACAGCGCCGAGGTGATAAGGGATGTTCTAAGTATGGGTGCATAGGTCATTTTAGGAAAGATTGTCCAAAAAAAAATAGAGGCATAGGCAGACAGCAAAATCACTCCCCTAGAATCTGTCCTCAGTTCAGAAAGGATAATCATTGGTCCAGGCCTCAGGAAATAGGCCCAGATTAAGAACATTTACATTTGAGTTAAAACAAAGCTCAGAGTGGGCTCAGCAGAAGCTTGTGTGGCATTCCTTTGTTTTGGTCATCCTGACCAGCCCTAGAAAGATGTTTTCTGGAATTTGTTTATTGCCTTGCTTGTTCCTTGGAGAGGAGGGGTCAGCCTCAGACCAAAAGACATTCACAACAGACAGCTTATGGGCCAGGAGTTAGAGATAATGATTGTGCTGGAGAAATTAAAATCATGTCTGCTTCCCTCCATGGCATTATAGCAGTGCCTGCTAATAAAAGAATTACTCAAAGAGTAAGAGAGGACAAGACTGGCCTTCAACTTGGCTTTTATCTGATACTCTCACTCAGCTACAAGGAATTGGATATTCCATTAATCCAAAACAAAGTTCAAACTTAAGATTTACAAAACTTGTGAGGCATTACAGCCTAACTTGCCTACTCCAGCTGCCATACCAGGAAATGCATATAGAATTATTATGGATTTAGAAGATTGTTTTTATACCATTCTTTTACATCCTTGTGAAGGTGGGAGGGTCGCATTTAGTAAGTTTGCTTGTAATTTTGGAGAGCCGATGAAGTGATATCATTGGAAAGTTTTACCTCAAGGAATAGCTATTGTCTTACATTATGTAAAAAATTTGTTGCTGCTTCAATACAAGAAGTTAGGAGTTTAAATCTCTCAGTGTATATTATTCATTGTATGATAATGATATTTTATTAGCTAATCCCTCTGAAGGAGTTTTACTGAAAGCTTTTGCTCTCATACAACGAGCTTTAAAATTTTGGGGAATGCTTGTTGCTCCAGAAAACATTCAAAGACAATATCTTTTCAATATTTGGGACCTCAGTTATAGCCTAAGCAGATTGTGGCACAGAAGATTCCAATAAGAAAAGATAGGTGGGGGTGGAGAGATGGCTCAACTGTTAAAGGCTAGCCTCACAACCAAAAATATAAGAGTTCAATTCCCAGCAACCACATGGTGGCTCACAACCATCTGTAATGGGATCTAGTGCCCTCTTCTGGCTGGCAGGTATGCATGCAAAAAAAATGGTTTACTTTTACTGATTTTCAAAGTTATTAGGAGATATTAATTAGCTAAGACCTCACCTTAAACTCACCATAGAAGGACTTAAACCTCTGTTTGATATTCTTAAGGGGAATGCAAATCCTAATTCCCCTGGACAATTAACTGATGAGGGATAAATAGCTTTACAAAAAGTAGAGGGAGCCATTATTAGCCAACAATAGATACATTATACAGACTAATCAATTGTTGGCTGTCCCACAGCAGTTCTTTGGCAAAAGGGACCATTCTAAAACTGTTGCCATGCTAATACAGAATTGTAGGTCAGGATCACAAAAGTATTTTGAGGAAGAACTTAATGAAATATTCCTTGTTCCAAACAACAATTAAATTGGTTATTGAAGAATACTGATATTTGGCCTATTGCATGGCAAACTTTTTAGGCAAAAATTGATAATTGATAATCATTATTCAAAAGACAAGTTGTTAGAATTCTCCTCTATGCATACTTTTGTATTTCCTGAAAATCTACGCATGCAGCCCATAGAAAAGGTATTTACTGTATTTAAAAACAGCTCATCTAATGGGAAGGTAGCATATGTAATTAGACATATTTATTCTCTTGACTTCTCCCTGCTTCAGCACAGATAATTGAATTGCGTGTTTTTGCCACTGTTTTTAAAATGTTGAAAAATCAAGTTTTTAATTTGTATACTGATAACCAATATATAGCTCATGATTGCTTGAAATTGTTACTTTTTTAGATACTACTAATTCTCAAATTTTACAGTTATTTATACAATTACAGCTTAGTTTAAGAAACATATACTGTTCCTTAACTTTATAAGACATTTAAGAGGTCACACTGAATTGCCTGGACACCAGGGCAATGCCACAGCAGATTTGTATACCAGGCAGATTATAAACCTTACAGGAACAATTGGCCATATGATCTCATTCTTTTATTATCAAAAATAGTAATAGCTTGAGACAACAATTTGGTACTTCTAGAGAATGTACATGTCAATTGTAAAAACTTGTTCTCAATGTCCTCAATTTCTTCACAATGGTGTTAATCCTTTCTGATTTGGGAAAATTAAAATATGTACATGTGACTTGACACCTTTTTAGACTTTCTAGTTGCAACTGCTTTAACAGAAGCAACTAAAAGTGTAATTAGTCATTGCCTACACTATTTTTCTATGGTTGGTGTTCCATAACAGATTAAGATAGATAATGGAACTGGCTATTGCAGTCAGGCATTTGAGATGGTTTGTTGACAATTTAATATTACTCGTGTTGCTGGGACTCCTTATAATCCTCAAGAACAAAGTATTGTGAAAAAGTATTGTGGAACTTTAAAATAATATCTTCATAACTCTGTAAGTGAGGGAGGATCAGCTACTGGCGCTTCTGCCCTGGTTTTACAAGGAACTCTGAAAAATTGGCTTTTAAAAACAAAAGAGGGGGAGTTATACCCTCCAAGGTCACCAAAAGCACACCTTACTTTTGTCTTTTTTTTTTTTTCAAACTGATGCTAAAGGTCAGTCTGCAGCAGATCGCCACTGGCATCCAGTCACTTCCAGCTCATTTGCCAGGGTTAAATGGAGAGACCCCCTAACTAATACATGGAATAGTCCTGACCCTGTTTTAATTTGGAGCCATGGTTCTGTTTGCATTTTTTCACAAAAAGAAAATGGAGCCCGATAGCTGCCCAAAAGATTGGCTCGTCAAGTGGACATGGATCCTGAGCCTAATGATTATGATACCAGTGATGAAGATGACTCAAAATCCCTATCAGCCAGCTGAGTTACCCTTGAGTATAGTCTCCACTCTTACTGAAGAGTAAGTGGTTTTTGTTGTTGTTGTTTTTAGATTTACTTATTTTATTTATGAGTACACTGTAGCTGTCTTCAGACACACCAGAAGAGGGCATCGAATCTCATTATGGGTGGTCGTGAGCCGCCATGTGGTTGCTGGGATTTGAACTCAGGACCTCTGGAAGAGCAGTCAGTGCTCTTAACCACTGAGCCATTTCTCCAGCCCCGAGTAAGTGTTTTTTATCAGTACTTAAAACCACCCACCATATACCTGATAGCCAAACTTTGTGTTTGATCCTTGCCAATTAGCAACTGAATTAGATACCTGGGACAATTCCCACTTACAACTTTATTTTCTACACTGTTTGAACCATTAATTATAATCTTGTTGCTTTTAGCTTTTGGACCTTCTATCTTAAACAGATTGGTTGCCTTCACACAGGATCGCCTTCAGCAAGCTCAGCTATTCACTATGGCAGTTATCCATCACTTTGAAGAAATGCATTGAGTGCATGCTCATAGGATGCTCATAGGTCCTTTGGTCTAAATTCATATTTGGCTTTGATCTGTATGGGAATGAGTGTGCCATAGAAGGCTGGTAGTCAGAGACAGATAAGAGTGTTCTTTATGCCGGGCAGTGGTGATACACACCTTTAATCCTAGCACTTGGGAGGCAGAGGCAGATAGATTTCTGAGTTTGAGGCCAGGCTGGCCTACAGAGTGAGTTCCAGGACAGTCAGGGCTATACAGAGAAACCCTGTCTTGAAAAACAGAAAAAAAAAAAAAAAAGAATGTTCTTGAGCTCCTATAGACCTAAGACAGAGGCATATATCAATACTGCTATGTATGTTCTCCACGACTGGTAATAAGGAGCAACATGGACACTGACCTAAGGCAGGCAAGGGCGCCTGGCCACTCTACTCTAGACGGAATGACGAAAAAAACAAGTAAATCTTATGGCCCCATCCAGTTATTGGTACTGCTCATTTTTAAAAAATTAATAAGGGGGAATTGTGCCCTCCCCTAGCCTTGAGCAAGCCAGAAAGTCCTTGTTTCCACAATAGACCTATTGTAATAGGACCTAGGTGGAGTCATCCACCTTGGCTTCAGGTACAACTTCCTACAGGAACTTAGATCCACTTGAGTTCAATACAACTTAGCCTGTGCTAGTTCAAACTTCTAGAGTCTGACCCGAGCAGTTTACTTTAGCTGTATTTAAGCACAGCACAATTCTGGGTAAAATTTTTTTGATGGTAATTAATTCAATCACTTGTGTACAGTAAAGCTTCAGACATGTTTACGTTGACTCATTTTACAAAGAACTTATGACCTCTTCCATAAAGATGGGATCTGTTAGCTTGGCATAGTGATGCATGTCTTCAATCCCAGCACTCAGGAGGCAGAGACAAGAAGATTTAATGAGTTTGAGGCCAGCCTGGTCTACAGAGTAAGTTCCAGGATATCCAGGGCTACACTGAGAAAAAACAAACAAACAAACAAACAAAAATAGATCATTACTCTGCCAGCCTTGGTATTTGTAGAGAACCCCAAATATCCTGACAACAGATAAAAACAAAACAACAATCACAACATATAGAACTATTCACTTCATAAAACTCAGTTCTCCACCAGTTCAAGTACTGTGAATGCTGTCATACACCTGAAGCCATAGCTGAGATTAACACTGTGCTGGGACACTTAACTCTTCCACTAGTGTGTCTGAAGACTTTATAACTTTTTGTTCTCTTCTACAAAACTCCATGGAGCCATGAAATTGGGGTACCTAAATCTATGTTTCTAGGGCCACAGCCACTCAAATTTGAGTCCAGAATAAAGTATTTGAAAACTGTGTTTTTGCCTCAACTTCAGGACTAGGGATGGTGACAGTCCCCAAGACCTGCTTATGTGCTTTGAGCCTTTTGAAATATTAATGCTACCAAGGTGGTGCTTTTGTCCAAAGTTGTACAATATCACAGTATGTGCTTTGATCATTTCCTTTTTCTTTACATAATGTGATGGTTAATTCATTAAATTAAAAACTATTTTACTCGATATGTATGGATGTGTTTTAGTTAGGTTTCTATTGCTGTGACAGACACCAAGACCAAAAGCAGCTTGGAAAAAAAAAGTTTGTTTCGTCTTATACCTTGTAGTCTACCATGAAGTAAAGTCAGAGCAGGAACTCAAGCATCAAATTCACTTATAATTGAGGATTTTTAAAAAAGATTTATTTTATTTTATTTTATTTTATTTTATTTATGTGAGTATACTGTAGCTGTCTTCAGACACACCAGAAGAGAATATTGGATCCTATTATGAATGGTTGTGAGCCACCATGTGGTTGCTGGGACTTAAACTAGAACCTCTGGAAAGTAATCAGTGCCCTTAATCTCTGAGCTATCATCTCTCTAGCCCCAGAGGATGATTTTAAATTCCTAAGCCTCCTGTCTCAATTTCTGGGGTTACAGGTGTTCACTACCATTTTCCCTGGCAAAAGTTACAGGTTCTTTTTGTTGTTGTTGGTAGTTGTTTTCATTTTTGTTTTGTTTTTAATTTATAAAACAGGGTCCTGCTCTTAGCTGATGCTAGCCTGGAACTATGTAGCCTAGGCTGCCTTCAAATTTGTGGTAATCCTTCTTCCTCAGTTTCCCATGTGCTAGGATTGCAAGCATGTGCCACCAGCCCACTCTCTGTTGTGGGATTCACCAGAGAAGACTGCTTAGACGTGGGTTTAAGACAATAGAGAATCTTTTTTTGTTTTGTTTTGTTTTGTTTTGTTTTTCAAGACAGGGGTTCTCTTTATAGCCCGGGCTGTCCTGGAACTCACTCTATAGACCAGGCTGGCCTCGAACTCAGAAATCCGCCTGCCTCTGCCTTCCAAGTGCTGGGATTAAAGGAGTGCACCACCACTGCCCGGCCCATAGAGAATCTTTATTAGCTGGCCAGCAACTACACTGGGTGTTCAGGATCCCAATGTAGCACTGAACCTTCCTCAGGGTAAGCTTTTACGCATAAAAACCATGTTTTCAATTGACATTCTTCAGGTAACAAGAACAGTTAGACAGAAGCAGAACTACAGAAGCCATAAATGAAGGTTAGTACATTTAGAGACTTTCCCAAACTTGTATGGACTTTGAGGCATTAGGTCCTTGTTTTAGTTTTGTCAGGTGTACTGTCTACATGCTGAGTTTTACAGCCTGAATGATACTTTTATCATGGAGTCATTTGTGCTAAGGTCTGGGGCTCTGTTACACTCTGGGCTTTACTTTTTAAAGTACTGGTGTTATAGGGTTGAAGAAACAGCTTAGCAGTTAAGAGTCTGGCTACAGGTCACAACCACTGGTATCTCTAGTTTCAGGTATTGGGGATCTGTTGCCCTCTTCTGGCCTCCTTGGGCACTAAACAGATGTTCATGCCAGCAAAACATTTCTACACATAAAATAAAAATAAATAAAATCTCAAAAACTTTAAAAAGAAAATAAAAGTACTGGCAGTAAAAATAGGATTTTTTGAGAAAGTTGTAAAAATAGCAATATATATTCTGATCAACTTAATATATATCTACATCATATACATATACATGTGATGGTTTGTATATGCTTGGCCCAGGGAGTGGCACTACTAGGAGATGTGGCCTTGTTGGAGTAGATGTGTCACCGTGGGTTTGGGCTTTAATACCCTCATCCTAGCTGCCTGGAAGCAGCTTCTAGCTGTCTTCTAGCAGCCTTTAGATGAAGAGGTTGAACTCTCAGCTCCTGCCTTGATGACACTGTACAGAACCTCCAAACCTGTAAGCCAACCCCTATTAAATGTTGTCCTTATAAGAGTTGCATTGGTCATGGTGTCTGTTCACAGCAGTAAAAGCCTAAGACCTATGTGATAGGTTATTTCTCTGCTGCCCATGAAATGAGCCAATTCAAGCCAGATTAGACCACATGTAGCCAGGTTTATTAGGAAGAAATGAGCCAATTCAAGCCAGATTAGACCATACAGAGGCAGGTTTATTAGGAAGCTGCTCTCAAGTGAGAGTTCACTGGCTCCAAGGACTGAGGCCAGGGCGGTCACCATGGCGGGGTTGAAGAGAAAAAGAGAAAGGGCACTAGCACACTGGAAGAAAAGAAGGAGAGATGGGGAAAGGGCAGCACAGCCCTTGGGCTGGAAAGTTCAGGGTTGGGGCAAGGGTATGCCAGGCAGGGACTGAGGGATTCTGGGAGAACCTGGAGGTCAGGTCTGCTTTGATATATAAAACTTGCACCTCAGTCCCTTTTCCCGAGGTCCATAACCAAACAATATATATTACCGTTTATCAGATTTATTTATTTATTTATTTATTTATTTATTTATTTATTTATTTATTTTGAGACAAAGTCTCCTTACATAGCCATGGCTGACCTAGAAGTCACTGAGAACTGCCTGTTTCTTCCTCCTGAGTTCCCAGAATTAAGACCATGATTGTCAGACATATATGATTTTTTGGCTTATTTATTTTTATTTATTCACATGCATGTAAAGCCCACGAAGGCCAAAAGAGGGTTAGGATGCCCTGGAACTGGAGTTACAACCGGTTGTGAGCAGTTGTGAGTGCTAGAAATAGAACCTGCGTCCTCCAGAAGAGCAGCCATGCTCTTAAACCACCGAACAGTTTTCCAACCTCAAAACAGAACTTTTTTAAAAACAAATATTTTGAGACAGAGTCTCACTATGTAGCTGGCTATGTTTTTAAAATAATACTTTTCATTTCTTTTCACAAACCTCCTTCTGGTGGTGTGACATCATACACACAGGAAAGAAAAGATTTAGGAGAGTGTGTAAACAGGAACCGCCTTTTTCCTGGCTTGTGCCTTTTGGAAAGTTGTCTCAGACAAGGCTATCTTTCTCGCCCCTCCCATTCTCTCGTTTCATCCCGCCCCCCGTCCCGCCCCTTCCAGACTTTTTCTGCAGCCCCGGTCAGCGCTTCTCAAGTTCCGCGCCGGCAAAAACCAAAGTATTCTCCCATCATGCCCCACGCTGGCGTCAGTTCGCTGTTGCCTAGCTACAGGACGTGCCCGGAAGACGACTGGTGGGGCGGGACTTCCGGCGCCGCGGTTGCATCAGATTCTGGAAAGCGTCTGCGGCGGTAGCCGCGGGTCTTGATTCCCAGTGATGGCAGGTTCCTCCGCGGAGCAGGGTGAGGTTTGCGGGATGATTGTGGGGCTCTGGGGACAGCATGGCCCGAGTAGGCAGTACCAGGCTAGGACTGTGTGGGCAGCATGGTCCAAGGAGGCAGTGTCCAGGCCGGTGCTGTGGTGACAGCAGTGGAACGAGTGGGTAATGCCAAGCGAGGCTGGGGTGGAACATGGCCCAGGGATGCAATGCCCAGGTCGAGTCTGTGGGGACAACTGTGGACTAAGTGGGCAGTGCCCAGACCATTGATCTGAGTATAACGATGGCCCAAATGGGCAGTGGCAGGCAAAGGCTGTTGGGCAGAGGATCCCTGGGCGGGAAGTGACCAGCTAGGGCTCTAGAGTGGAGGCTGTTTGTTTGGGCAGTGCCTAGGTCAGGGCTCTAGGACCAGTGCATGCCCAGGTGAGCAGTGGCAGGCTAGAGATCTGGATTTGGCCGTGGCTGGAGTGGGCAGAGATGGATCCTCAGGTGAGTAGTATCCATTCCAGGGCTCTGGGATAAAAAGTTCTCAGGTAAGACTGTGGATGCATCTGTGGCCCAAGTGGGCAGTGCCAAACCAAAGCCCTGGAGATGGCCAGCGTCTCAGTGGATAGTGGCAAGCCTGGACCTGGGGGTGGCTGCCATGACTCCCTGAAGCTAGAGTACTGCTTGGTGGGACCTGACTCCTGTTTTGTAAGCTCTTCTCTTCCTCAGCTTCAATTTCTTGATTGGGTTAAGGCTAAAGTTTCCTTGGATACTCAGCAGTAGGAGAGATGGTCCTGTGTCAAATTGCCTGTCTCCATCTGGTGCCTGGATGAGACCTCACCACTCCCCCTCCTGCCCTGGCTGGACTTTGGGGGTGAGGCAAAGGCCCAAAGATTGTTTTGGTCTTCTGCCCAAGCAGGTGGGCGGAAGGGCACGTAAGGTTGGTACTTAGGGAAGTAGGGCAGAGGAAGCAAGGACTCCATGTACACATACATGAAAGAGGTTGGGGTTTTATGAAGGCTTTAATCTCCAGTGTGGTCATCAGTCACCACAGGGACCTGTCCAGTCAGAGCATCACTGTCAGAGCATCATTGACAATCTACTTTATTGCCAACTGGGAGACTCCCTCAGAAGGCAGTCACTTATGTCACCCCAGGATAGACCTGGGCCTTGGCAGATCTTTTCTCATTGTCTTTTTAGCAAGTGGGTTCTAGAAAGAGCAGAGGCCTTGGCCTAGATCCTGAAAGGTCAGAAGCAAGCCTTCAAAGGCAGAATGCTTGCTATAGGTTTTAGTCTCTGTGATGCAGGCAGAAATTAGATGTGAGTTCTGAGTTCTCAGTTACCGGTCTCCAGTGTAGGGTATACTAAGACCTCTCAGGCATCCTGTGGTGCTCTGTGGTTCCTGTGGCCTTACTGGGTTTTAGGTAGGTGATTCTGATCACCTGAGTACCCAGATGACAAGACTACTTAGCATGTGCCTAGTGACAGTGATACCTAGTTTTGTATTCCAACATTCCACTCAACTGACTTGCCTAGATTCTAGCTGCTTCACCACCCACTGCAGCTTTTAGAAGCCTACCTAGACTACTCTAACACAGCAGCATGGCCAGCAGCTCCACCCTGAGCTGCCCAACAGGTCTAGGATCACATCCTCACAATACAGGAAATGGTTCCTGCCTCTGAGGGTGGTGTAAGCATGAATGAGTTCATAGGAAGAACTTGGTAAAGTGCCTGGTGTGTAAGGACCAGGTCTATCAAGAATGATGCTCTGTGATTCCATCCATCCATCCATCCATCCATCCATCCATCCAATTAAGACAGGGTTTCATATAGCCCAGGCTGGAATTCCTGATCCTTCTGTCTCCTGCAGGGATGGCAGGTATCACAACACCGTGTCTAGCTTCCTCTTTGGCTTTTAAATAAAAATATATATGATGTGCAGATCACAAGGGAAATCGCAAGTCCTGCAGGAAGAAGACCTAATAGTCAGAACTTTCATGAAAATCCAGGAATGGACAGTGGTGGATGTGGTGACATGTGGCTTTCATACAGTAATTTTAGTGCTCCAGAGGCAGAAGTAAGGGGATCTCTGGGAATTCATGGCCAGCCTGGTCTAAGTAGTAGGTTCCCCCTGCCAGTCATAGATACATAATGAAACTTTGTCTCAAACAAATTAACAAAAAAAGAAATAAAGAAAAAAGAGACTCAGGGAAGATAGCCACTTCCAACAAATCCAACAAAGCTGTGTGGGTACACATCAGTAAGTCTTACACTCTGGGAGACGAGGCAGGAGGATTACCAGTTTGAGACTAGCTTAGACTGCATGGGATCCTGTCTCAAACAACATAAAACCACTCAGGAACTGGAAAGCCACAGTACAGAGATGGTCTTTAGATAAAGCTCGAGGGCATTTGGGTGACTGCTTTTTACTTCCTGTTTCCTCAGAAGATGGCCAAAGCTCTGGGTGACATGGAGCACAATGTCACCCAAAGTATGGGATAGCAGGCTTATTTCAGGCCCTTTTAAGGTGGAGCTCATCTCAGATGATAGATTTTTCCCATTGTTTAACCATACAGTCTTCATAACCATACCTAACGTGTAGTCTGTCTCAGTACAAGTCCTAGTGCAACTGTAATGATGCCTGTGTTTCTTGTGACCCTTCCTGTGCAGATGAGAAAGCACCCTGAGGACTAGAGAAGTGAAGTGATTCCATCTGCCATTACCACAGCTAGAGCCAGGGCCAGGTTCCCCTTGGCACAGGGACTTCAGCCACCATGCAGCAATTCTTTTCTCAGAATCTCTTAGAATAACCAAGTTGGTTCCAGTTGCCAGGTACAGGAAGTAGAAAACAGCAAAAGACCTTTTTGAAGGATGCAGATATTTGCTCATCTGTGTTCCTGGGATGTCATTCATGACAGTAGCCTCTGAATGTATGAGTGCTTTCTAGCATCTTGAGCAGTAACTCTTGGTGGCAGTAGAGTGGGAGCCCCATAGGCAGCCTATTGGAAAGGAGAAACAGGAGCAGCTAGAGGGCCCGAGGGGTGCTTTTGCTGGGAGCAAACAGTTTGAAGGTGTGGTTACTGTTGGGACATCTTCAAGGTGAGGGCTTTGAGGGGCCCTTAGCAATAGTGACAGTAGTAGACAGACGGCCAAGAGCAAGTGATGGCGTAGCCCCCATCAAGTCAAGGCTTACCCTCTGGGAGCTTAGGGGGCTGCTCCAAGAAATGCTTTCCCTCAGTGTACTTGAAAGGGGACAGGGACAGGTGTGAATGCTGATGGAGAGAGCCAGGCAGAATGCTGCCTTCCACATATTAGGACTATGGGTCATTGGAAGTGACTTTTGCTTCTTCATTGTGCCGAATATTAGCTCCTGTGCAATCTCAGTGGCTGTTTGGCAAGGAGTCCATAGCTGTATCAGTTACTGTCCACCTTTGGGACAGTCCCATCATCAGAGGGCTCTGCTCTTTGTATATTCAGGGGATGAGCTGCAGATCTGCCCGTCTGTGGAGGCCGAGTAGTTTGGGCATGATGTGGGAAGGGTCCTGGTGACATCAAATTTTCAGAATGGGCCTGGGAGGAATTCTTCTGTTGTCAAGAAATGAACAGTTGGAGAATGGCTTAACCAACCACCTTGAGAAAGATGACTTGTTCTAGGCATTTCCTCCAGGAGTGTGTGCTCAGCTCCAGTTGGACCGCCTTATACATTCTCAGTTCCCCTTCTCACCTGCTCAGGCCTTGCTCCCTCACAGTGGTCTGGGCTGCTCTACACAGAGCCTTTGGGATCCTGTGGTCTGGCACATTCCTCCAGGGAGCCTCTGGAGTGCTTCAGTGATTACAATCATCGTAATGCAGGAGCAATTACAGTAATGACAGCAGCAAGCCTGGCACTGGCTTTTTGCCAGAGGTTTGTAAAGCATGTTAAGTGTAATTGCACTTAGTGCTCCAAGGCTTTATGAGGCTGCTGGTGTTAAGTGTGGTTCCTTCTGAAGAGGGCAGGTGCTTGGCCTACTGGCTAGGCCCATCTCCCAGAGCGCTCTGCAGCCTAGTGCTATTTCCAACACTGGCCACTACAGTTATCATTAGGGAACCTCGTGGGTACTTAGAAAGGAAAACAGCAGCGATGAAGTAAATATTTGGAGTTTCCCTGGGCATGGCTCACTGGTGCTCAGGGACTGCTAAGCAGGGGCTGCCTTCCATCTTGGGTAGCCTCTTTATCTGGGAAGAGATGTCCTGTTAATTTCACCCAAGTGGCCTAGAGACAATGTCATGAGAATGCAGTTGGAGTGCCCTCTTTGTAGAGCAGAAAGCCCGATCTAGCCCCCTCACCTTGGCCGAGGGGCTGGAATACGGAGCTATTATTCTTCAAAGCCCACAACTGGGTCCTGAGAGCCTCTGCTTAAAGAAGGAAAGGAAACTGGGAATTGTAAAAGTAACTTTTATTCTCCTGTACTAATTGTTACTGCCTCAGTCTGCTAACCCAGGCCTAGTCCTGGAAGCTCCTAGCCTCTGTACAATCTAATTTAGGCCTAGAATGTTTTCAGTCTGAGACTTACTGCTGAATAAGCTTGCCCTTTCTAGTTCCTTCTGAACTCTAGTTGGCTGGTTCCACTCAGCTGTTCTGGCTCAAACTCCTCTCCAAGCTGACTGATTCAATCTGCCTTTGTTTTCTTGGCCTCTCCTGAATTGCTCTGCTTGGCCCCATACTAACTTTGGCAATCTGTTCTAATCTTCTGGCTCCTTCTCATTCTCTGGCTCATTCTGTCTTCACCTGTGTCTGTAAAACTCTCCCGGTAAGGCTGCCTCCTCCCTTTTTCACTCTCAGTGCTATCCTTTAAGTAGCTTCCCTTTCCTCTTTCAAAGTTCTTGTGAGAGTTGGGCATCTCCTATTCTGTCAAATCTTTGTCTGCTTCATCACTGTGTCTGCCACACAATTAGACATCACTTTCAAACATGGGTGCTTCCTTCTACAAACTAACTTGACCTTCATTGTTTAGAATTAAAGGTGTGTATTAAGGGCTGAGTACTAAGGAAAAGATATAGGGCTTGCAGTATGTCCTAGGGTTTCTACTGCTGTGATAGAATACCATGACCAAAAACCACCCGGGAAAGAAAAGGTTTATTTCTTCAACTCTCAGGTGACATTCTATATTGCTGAAGGAAGTAGGGTAGGAACTCAAAACAGGGCAGGAGCCTGGAGGCAATTGGTGATGCAGTGACCATGGAGGAGTGCTGTTAACTGGCTTGCTTCTCATGACTTGCTCAGCCTTTCTTACACATCCCAGGACCACCTCTACCCAGGGATGGCACCACAATGGGCTAGCTCTCAATTACTAATTCAGAAAATATGCCACAGGCTTGCTCCTAGGCCATTCTGGTGGCAGAATGTTCGCAGCTGAGGATCCCTCTTCCTAAATGACTAGCTTACACTAAGCTGATATAAAACTAGCCAGGGCATGATGTAAAAGTCCAGCCATGATAGAAGCGTAGAGTTCTGTCCTCCTGGAGCTCATGTAGAACATTCCCTAGAGCCTGTCCACTCTCAGGGGTGTGAGTGATGGCAGTCATAGCTGTTATACCCTTTGTAGCAGGTGCCCCAGTGGAGGGGTCAAGTGTCCTCAGAACAGTTCCTCCTGGCATCCCTGAGCACTCTTAGTGGGTTTGGAAAACCTAGGCAGGGATGTGGTATTTTGCATCTGGAAGCCATGTTTGTTCCGTGCATGGCTTATGCATGGCTCTGTCATATGCTGAGGACTCTTCAGCTGCTCCCCTCTCTGTAGCATACAAGTAGTCATTTCATTAATTGATTAGTTTATTTTGTGGTGCTGGGCCTCAAACCCAGAGCATATATTTGGTGGTAAGTACTCTGAGCTACGTCACCCAGAGATCTGTCTGCCCCTACCTTTGCTGGGATTAAAGGTATACATCAAAATGCCTGACCCAAGTTAGCCAGTTTAAAGTACACAGTCCCTGGCATTACCATCACTCATGGCACTGCAGACCACCTCAGTATACAGGTGAAACCTTTCCAGAAAGCTCTAGGAGGAAACCTGACCTGCTCCACTGTCACCCTGCCTTCCTCCTGCCAGCCACTTCTCCGCATGCCCACCCTGTGGTTCTTCCTCTTCTGGATGTCTGACATGCAGGAAAGGGCTTTGACAAACTCAGCTGTCTGACTCTTATTCCTTGGCAGCTTTCTGTGCACATGCCTGACATCCTGTGACCTCTTCGTTTTTCTATCCCATGCCCTCTTGCCTGCCTGTCTGATGTTGTATCTCCCCTACTCAGTTGCCTGACATGTGCTCTTCTGCCTGCTTGCCTGCCTGCCTGATGTCATGGGTTGCCTGCCCTCTTGCCTGACATCCTGTGCCCTCTGTCTTTGCAGCTGCCGACTACAGGTCCATTCTGAGCATTAGTGACGAGGCAGCCAGGGTGCAGGCCCTGGACCAACACCTCAGCACGCGTAGCTATATCCAGGGGTACTCCCTATCCCAGGCAGATGTGGACGTGTTCAGGCAGCTCTCGGCCCCTCCCGCTGACTCAAGGCTCTTCCACGTGGCTCGGTGGTTCAGGCACATAGAAGCGCTCCTGGGTGGCCCCCAAAGCAGAGGCGAGCCCTGCAGGCTCCAAGCAAGTGAGTAACAGCAGTGAACCTCTGCTCCAAGGTCAAGGGCATGAGGTGCTGCAGGGCAGTGGATATCCTTCAAGGGACTCACCTCCACATTTCAGTCAAGTGTTCCCACCCTTGGGGCAGAAGCCATGCTTGTTGGGTCTGGAAGGGTGAAGTCATGTACCCAATGTGTTGTGGCTCAGAGCTACTTTGGGACCACTTCAGGGCCATACTAGATGCTGCTACAGGCCTGTCTTGGAGTTCACCTAATGCTTTGCTATCAGTGACTCTTGGTTCTTGTCTTTAATCCCAGAGGTTATGTTTGTTTCTCTTCAGGTACAATGTCACTAAATATTAGAGCTGTATTCATTGACATTGAACTTTCAAAAAACATGTAAGTCTCCTGTCTATGCTTTGAGATGAAATCAGTCATGCCTGTGGGTGTTGCTGGTGTCCCTGGGCATAGTTGTTAGGATGGGGAGGCACTACTGGAGAGGCTCTGGCTTAGGACTCAAATGGTTTGTCATCTCAATCTAGCCATATGGGAATGCTACCTTCTGTGAGTGCTCGTTTCTAAAGTTGCCTAAGACCCTTGAGCCCCAGATTCCCTTGGCTGTAATACACTTCTCCTTTATGTGGAGAGGACTGAGTGCTGATTTATGGTAGTCCCTGCTGGTGGCCTCCTTGGAGCTTTGCAGGCTTGGGAACTTGGAGCATGTTGAAGGGTCTCCTAGAGTCAGGAGATGTCTTGATTTTTCTAGATTATCCCAAGTAAAACCCTGCTGCAGCCTAGGTGGGAGGTGTGGCTGCATAGATAGTCTTCCCTGGACCTCTGCTGTTCCTGTGTCCAGCACTGTGTCCCAAGTATCAACTGTGTTCCAGATGTCATATGTAGCACCAGGTGTCTTCTCCAAAGGTCTCAGGAAGTCAGATTGAAAACTGTCCCAACTCCAAGTTATGGCAGTAGGAAGGAGATCAGGGATGGGCCCTGGTCTCAACAGCCACCCATCTAGGCTTCCTTTATGGTCCTGGGAAGAACCAAACAGACACTGCTATCTGTGCCAAAGGACACAGCAGAGCATTGCTTCTCAGGGTCCTCATGACCCATGAAGAGAAGGGTCTCCCACTACAGTCAGCCACTATCTACTGAGGCTTCTCTGGGGGATGCTGTTGAGTGGAAGATGGACCAGGACAGCACTGACAGGATTGTGCTGCTGCTGCTTGCACCACAGCTGCCCACAAGGCTGACAGAGCTATATAATCTTGTGAAGAAATTTTTTTTTTTTTTTGAGACAGAGTTTCTCCATGTAGCCCTGGCTGTCCTGGAACTCACTCTGTAGACCAGGCTGGCCTCGAACTCAGAAATCCACCTGCCTCTGCCTCCCAAGTGCTGGGATTAAAGGCATGCGCCACCACTGCCCGGCATGAAGAAAATGTATTAAGTCAGATCCCTTAAGTAAATATACACAAAAGTGTGGCTGGGGAAGAAGGAGGCCAGAGCTAGGCTGCCCGTAACCGTTTACTGGCTTTTGCATGCCCAGGCTCCAGAGTCCAGTGTCTGCATCATGTCTCTGGATTGACAGTAGTTCTGTCTGCCTCCACACAGCTATGAGGATTAGAATTCTCCCTGTCCTAGGTGTCTTCTAAAGCATGCTCTCCAAATGGACACTTCCTCACTTCAAGCCCACAACATAGCCCACTGCTCTACATAAACCATATCTCATCTTGTCTTCACTACCCTCGCCTACTCAAGGCTGAGGCCTTAGCAGCAAAGTGTCCTCTCATACATGGAAAATGTCTATGTTCTTTTTAGCCTTCGTGGTTCCCTTCCCAAGGAGCCAGCCCACTTGCCACCATCCTTCTCTCTGTCACCCTTGTGGCTCAGCATGGAGGTTCACTCCATCCTAGGGCTTTGAGCTTGTTTGGGCGCTCTCACCTGGACGTGAGGCTCAAGCTACCTGCACTACCTTACACTCTTGGGGCTGGCTGTTGCTTCCCAGAAGCTTCTCCATCTTTGGACCTCCAGCCTCTTGCATCCTATTTTCAAAGTGTGGCTGTCAGTGTTACAAAGCTGCTTGTTTTATAGTCAGTGACACTTTCAGTACCAGGACCCATGCCATCACAGGTGCCTAGCCTGGAGTGGGACTGTTTAGAAGAAACCTAAACAGGCTGACAACACCTAGGAAACTGCTGTGGGTCATTGAGTTGTGGGTTCAGGGAGAGCCTAAGAACCTCACCTGTGTGCACCCTGTTGACCCAGAGAACCTGCACAAGGCAGGCTGATGTGTATCTTGCTCTGTTCCACCCTTTTTCAATCCAGAATGTTTCTCTGTCGGATGAGCTTAAAGCCTGGGCTGTGGGGCTGTGGGGCTGTGGCAGCCTTCAGTATAGCAGCCCTTGGTAGTGTCTCTTCTTGTGAGAATACAGCAGCACCTCCATTTTTGGTGTCATATCTGAGTCTTTTGAGGAAGGACAGTTTCAGAATCCTCCATCACATTGAGATACTTTCTGGTCAGGTACTAGTGTGCTCAGGGTAAGCTGAGACCGAGCTTAGTGCCTGGTGAAGGTTTAGAGTTTCCCTCCATCCCAGCTTGTGTCCACCTGTGATGGGATCCCACACTTACCTGGAGGAAGGAACTGCTTGCTGCTGACCGATATCACCTCCCTCATCTACCCCCACACAGTGATGGTCCTCCCCTTTGTTCTTAGCCTGTTAATTACCAGCCTCCTCTATTCTGTCTGGCATGATCTGGCCAAGGATGGAGCCTGGAAATGGCCTGTGCCCATAACAAATTTCTCTGTAACTCTTAAAATGGAATCAACAGGTAGACCTGCTCAGGTGTGGTGACTTAAAGGCAGTGTTCCATAGGAGTCAGAGGTGGCCAGAGGCAAGAGGAGTGTCCATGATAAGGGAAGAACAGGACCAGGTTAGCTTAAGACTTTCTGCCTTGCTTAGCAGAGGTGAGGGGGGCTGAGGGACTGGACACCAAGGTGCATTACAGTCTACCACAGGTGGCTAAGTGAGATCCATACATGTAGACCTGCATAGGGGAGCAACACAGGGCCTGGCTCTGGGCAGGACTAAGGAGGAAGGCAGGTATGCTCGACAGAGCATGGGCAGGTTGTGGATGATCACATGGTTTCCTGTTGGGCTTCAGTCAGCTTTTCTGGACTGAGATTGTGAGGCTTGAAGTATCACCCTTGTGACATATCAGAGTACCCAGGAATGCAGATTAGGGATAACTTTTCTAGAAGCAGGTCTGTCTTCAGGGAAAGACCTTCAGGCCTCAGATACATGCTAAAGATTGATTATTCAGAGAGCAGGCACTGCCTGGGAGAAAGAACCTGGGCCACCAAGTCAGTGTGAACCAGCCTGGGTCAGGGTGGGGTGCAACAGACTTGTATTCAGAGGTTAGGGTCAGTCTAGCTGTGGGGCCAAGCCAGATTTGACGCCAGAGACAAGCAGGGGCTGGAGGCCATTCTTACCTTGATCTTTGTTGCACCTGGTGACTAGGAGGTGGCCTATGTATCACAAAGTGTCCACAGACTCTTACTTTGCCCAGGCAAAGGATCCTGAGAGCTGGGGGCATCCAGGGCTGCAGTGCCACTGCCAGTCAGAGCCTGTGGAGACCCAGAGGCATGGACAGCAGTGTGTGACTAGATGGGTGCATGACCAAAGGGTGGTAGGAGGTATGGGGCATGCCACGTGGGTATTCTTTGGAAGTTTTGTTTGTTGGGATGCAGCAGCAGTATGTGAACTGAAAATCACAAACCACATGCCTTTAAGCCCAGCACTGAGGAGGCTGAGGCCAAAGAATCCTTAGTTTGAGGCCAGCCTGAACTATATGTGAAATTCTAGAACAGCCTGGTTCGGGGCTACAAAGTGAGAATCTGTCTCAAAAGCACAAGTGCCATTGTTCGACCCTGGTGTTGAGAGCCAGAGGTGACCCGCTTGTACTACAGGATGCTGCCATATGACCCTTCTGCTCTTCTGCCTCCAGGTAAAGGCCGGCGAGTGCAGCCTCAGTGGTCCCCCCCAGCAGGGACTGAGCCCTGCAGGCTCCGTCTGTATAATAGCCTCACCCGGAACAAGGTAAGAAGGCTAGGGTGCCCTGTGCCCTTATAGGACAAACCATAGTCTGTTAACCACATAGCTCCCATGTTTCCTCAGTTTAAGCTCAGAGTCCTATTACTCTAGTGCTGTACTATGGCCTCTGCATCTTCTGTTACTCCTCTGCCTTAGCAACCCAGACAGAGCTGTGCTCTGAAACTAGGGCACAGATAACTTGTACATGATGCTTTGGGGAAGTCTGCCTGCTAGCTCCCTAGTGTTGGCCAGGCCTGAGTGTTCAAGGTCATAACAGCCAAGCCAAGTGCTGACTGCTTTCAGGAGGACTCATGGCTATCATACACTGTCCTGAGCCAAGCAGATTAGGCAAAATGGCAAACCAGCCAGGTGGTGTTGGAGCCCCAGCATGTGCCAGGAAGCCAGTACAGCCTTTTGACCTGATAGGCTCATCATAGTTTGTTATGCTTAGCTCACACCCGCAGGCTTCAGAAAGCTCTCCAGTTGTGGGGTTGTTACTATTATTATTATTTTTATGTTTTACTTCTGATTATGTATATATACATGTGTCTGTGTGGAGGTATGAGCATGTATTCATTCAGTGCCCACAGGGGCCAGAGGCTTTAGGTCCCTTAGAGCTGAACTTACAGATAGCTGTTAGCCACCCAGCATGGGTTCTGGGAACTGAATTCAGGTCCGTCAGAGCAGTATGCGCTCATCTCTCCATGACCCTGGCTGAATGCTTGATCATGTGCTCGGCAAGCAGGAGACACGTCTGGGACAGGTCCCATATGCTTCTGTAACTCACTGACAGTGACACCCCCAGAGAAGTCTGTGAGTATTTGGATGCTCTCACCACTTAGCCAGGCTCCTCTGGGAAGGTCAGACCTTGGCTAGCTGCTCTCAGTCTTTTGTTCTTTATCTGAAGAAGATGGCATCAGTGCCAACCTCCCCAGGTGGTTGTCTAGAGCAGTTAGGATTCAGGCTGGTATTTGTTAGCTGCAGTTTTTGCTAAGCAAACACTTTTACAACAGCAACTTTATTCCCTTTTCCATGAGGAGGAGGGGGAAGAGGAACAGGAAGATGAAGAGGAAGAAGAGGGCTCTAGGGAGGGAAGGGGTGAGGATGCCTCACCAGACTCTCACGACACAGCTTATTGACCGCCATGACTTTTATCAGCAGAACAGGAGACAGGAGGTTCTTGCTAGTTGTGGCTCAGACTTGTCATCCAAGTATTTAGGAGGTGGAGGTAGGTGGATTGTGAATTCAAAGCCAGGTTCTGGCTCATAAATAAATGGCCCTCAGCCATCAGTTAGCATGCTGTCTGTGGCTCCTCTTGCTGTCCTGTGGAGTGTCTTGAGTTTCTGGTGATGGCAATTCCTTGTTTTTTAACAAGGATGTATTTATACCTCAAGATGGGAAGAAGGTGACGTGGTACTGTTGCGGGCCGACTGTCTATGATGCGTCTCACATGGGACATGCCAGGTGGGTCCGATGGCTTGGGATCTGTACTGCTGGAGAATTAAAGGCAGCGCAAGGGGAAGTACACAGAGCCTGTGGTTGCCATCCTGGAATCTATTCAGACACTGTCTCTACCCCAGTGGACATATGATGTGTACACGACGTGCAGACCTTAGCTGTAGTGGGCTGTGACCCCTTCCCTTACACACACAGATACACACGTTAATGGGTGTGACTTTTCAGAGTTGCTGGGTGATGGGGTAAAAACCAAGGATCCTGCCCCTAACAAGCCTGATCTCCTTAGCCCAGGTGACTGGTCCAGAAGTGCTAAGGGCCACAGGTTTTCAGACTTTGGACTATTTTCATAAAAATGGGAGGTCTTGGAGATAGAACCCATACTAAAACATAGCATTACTTATTTCATGTTCATCTTATATATATAGTCTAAAGGTAATTTTAATTCTTAACAGTTTTGTTCATGAAACATTTCATAGCATGGAGGTTTGTCTTTGTGGCATCATGTGGGTGCTCAGAAAACTTGGGATTTGGGGGTGTTTTCAGTTTTAGGGTGCTCAGTCTGTTCATGTTGTTGCAGTATCAAACTTAACAGGCACTGTGTGCCAACTGGGGAACTGTGCTTTCCACTGCTTCAGGTCCTACATCTCTTTCGACATCCTGAGAAGGGTGCTGAAGGATTACTTCCAGTATGATGTCTTTTACTGCATGAACATCACCGACATTGATGATAAGGTAGGGGTGCCTGTGTTAACATTCAGACCTGATGGGTGACCTGAGAGGAAGCAGGACTTCAGCTAGAAATCCAGCTGCTGACCATTGCTTAGGAGGCTGAAACTGGACGGTTTGAGTGTGAGCCAGGATGGATTGCATAAGGAGTTGCAGGACTGCAGGGCTACATGGATGGACAGATGGGCTGGAGGGGAGGCAGGCGCATGTCTGAGCTAATAATCACTGAGTCCCTGCTGTGAACTGATACACAGTTTATGCAGATGTAGAGTCATTTGGACAGGCGCCTAGATGCTTCGAGAAATCTGCAGATTCTGGGCATTGGCTAAGTGTCCATAACTCCTGGTTCTTTGTGGAAGCAGGTCCACTCTATATCTTGCTAGCTGAGAAAGCTGGGGCCTCAGTGACCTGCCCTTAAACATTCAGATGGTCACCTCAGCCCCACTTTGCAGGTACAGAAGGAAGGGTGGTAATGGTGTCCCACAGTGCCACAGTGTTTAGGACCTGTGGCTGTCCTCATGCCTCTTGACCCTCACTCAGTTGCAGTGTAAGAACAGTTCTGCACATGGGAGGGAGTGGACTCTGTTCATAACCAGTCTCCCACCTCTACAGATCATCAGGCGGGCGCGGCAGAACTACCTGTTTGAGCAGTATCGGGAGCAGAAACCCCCAGCTGCCCAGCTCCTGAAGGATGTTCATGATGCCATGAAGGTAGAGGCCATGGATACCATCCTTGCCTCCTCCTAGTGCCTCTTAGGCCCTTTCTAGGACTCAACCCAGCTTCATAGGGGCCCCAAAGCCACAGCAAGTGTTGCCCCTTCCAGGCCTACGGGACAGTCACCAGGACAGAGTTCTATAGGCTCTATAGTGTCACTTAGGGGAAATACCTGATGCATCTCCATCCCTCTTGCTGTCTGGTCCTCAGTGTTAAGGTCACAAGCAATCTGATGCCCCATTCTGACCACAAGGCAGACCTTTGGTCTGTACGTCCTCATGGTATTCATGGTGCTGTGACTTCTACTGAGTACGTTCTCCCCACGTCCACACCTTTGCTCTGAACGAGCCTCCTTTCACTGTGGAGTTTCTAGATGTGTCTTAGTTATTTTCCTATTACTGTGATTCAACACTGACTGAGGCAACTTGCTGTTTATTCTGGCTTATGGCTCCAGAGTCATGAGCCCATCATGGCAGGGAGGCACAGTAGCAGGTGCAGAAAGCCAGGAGCTCACATCCTCAGACAGAAGCACAGTGCAGAGGGAGCAGACTGGAAGCAGTAGGGCATGACTTTAAGGTCCCAGAGCCTGTACCCTCTAAAGCTCCCCAGACAGCACCACCACCTTGAGACCAAGTGTTTAAATACCAGAGCCTACAGGAGATAGTTCTCTTTTAAACCATCACACCTACGGTGAGGCTGGATCAGTCTGTTTCCTGTCACACACCACCTTTAGCAACTACAGTAACAATCTGGTATGCTCATGGCATTGTCCCTGGGAAGAAATTAGACCTGAAGTTAGAGCATAGCTATCTTTGGTCTGACTGGACTGGGAACTCGGGGAATGGGGCACCTTTGACATGAAGGTGAGCTCCAGCTGTTGGGGTTTGCTGGCTGTACTGTTATGCCTATTTTGCATGGGACAACTTGCTCAATAAGCTTAAGCGTCCTAACTAGCTACATATGAGGAAAGGTAGCAGATGTACCTGAACTGGGAGCTAAAGTCTGAACAGTGGGGAACACAGTATTCTAATGCCTTGAGTCAGCTTTAGGATGCAGTGCTCTGCCCAGGCCTGACAGGTTTGATGTGTTCTTGTGGTTGTAGCCATTTTCAATCAAGTTAAGTGAGACAACAGATCCCGACAAGAGGCAGATGCTGGAGCGGATCCAGAACTCTGTGAAGCTTGCCACAGAACCACTGGAACAGGCTATGCATTCCAGCCCCTCTGGAGAGGAAGTAGGCAGCCATGTACAGGTGAGCTCTTCCAGGTCCTAGACAGCCCATTTGTATAGAACGTCATACTGTGCACAAGACTGATCCACGCTCAAGGTGACCCAGGCCTGTGGCTTTGCTCTTCGATGTTTAATCAGTGCCCCATCCCATCTGGGACCCTTAGGCCCTAGTCCCATTCTCCAGGCATGGAAGCTTAGCACCATCAGGCTTGAACCTGGTCTTACTTGAGAACCCGTATTGCAGCTACCTCTCCCCCATGCTCCCTCCTACCACTTCTACTTGGAATGCAGGAGAGCAGCCATCTGTTTTCCGGATTCCACAGTTATCCACTGGCTCCTCCCCTACATTTCTTGGTAGCAGAAAGCAGAGCCAGTAATTGAAGGTGAAGTGAGCAGCAAGTCATGGTTGGTGGTGCAGCTGGGGCTGTCCCTCCCTCTTGCCAACTCTCCAACTCCTGAAAATAACATCCTTGAGACAAAAGTGAGGGCATCATCCTGCTCTGTTGTTCCCCTTCCGGCCAGCACCCCTACTGGCTACTCTTTAGCTCAAGCAACTAGACACAAAGATCATGGCTGTAGGTCATTAAGTGGATGAAGGTGTACTCTGGAGGGGTTTGGGCTTTGGTGTTATAGATTGGGTCCCACCTTGCCCTGACCTTGGGCCCCTACTTGAACTGACTATTCTACCTTTGTTGTCTTTTTCTGTTCAGTTTTCTCTCTTTTGTGTTCTTTAGAATTGTTTTTTTTTTTAAGATTTATTATTTATTATATATGAATACACTGTACTCTTCAGACACACCAGAAGAAGGCATCAGATCTCATTACAGATGGTTGTGAGCCACCATGTGGTTGCTGGGATTTGAACTCAGGACCTCTGGAAGTGCAGTCAGTGCTCTTAACCACTGAGCCATCTCCCCAGCCCTCTTTTGTGTTCTTATAGGACAGACTCTGGTGTTTATGACAAGTCCATGAGTCCATGTGTATATTCTTGAGGGCCATGTTCTTTCCCTCAGCTGTGTTTTTGAGATGGATTCACATGAGGTCATTGCCATTCTTCTGGGTTAAGAACCTCTCTAATGCTTCTGAGGTGCCCAACAATCTCACCATATGAGGCACTGGTTGTCCCACCCTTTCCCTAGACTCTTGTACCATATCCTGCCTTTGTGTGTCTGATGGTTTAGGGACCTTGAATAAGTACATTTTTAGTGCTTGTGGTTGGCTTCTCTCAGCACAGTGTTTTCCAGGTTCATCCATGTTGCAACGTAGGCCAGCATTTCTGTCCTACATAAGGCAAATGACCTTCCATTGTGAGGTGGACCCTGGCTGTCCACTCCTGAGTCTGTGTCCATTTATGTTCTACTATTTGCTGTTGCAGTGCTGAGAACATGATATACAAGTCTCTGTATAAAAGACCCTGCTTTTACAAACTTTTTGCATATGCCAGAAGTGGAGTTGCAGGCTCCCCCGTTCTTTGTTCTGCATTCTGTTTACATTCGTGGCATTCTGCTGATAGAGCACATGCGCACGTTTTCACCAGCATTTGTGAATGCCGTCCCCGTGTGTGGAAGGCAGTCCTCCTGTGGCCTATGTTTGCATTTCCCGACTGCTAGTGCTACATCCATGTGTAAGCTGTGGCGTGGCATCTGTAGTGCAAGTTTCTAGGAGTTTCTTTAGGCCATATTCTAACATGGAATTGCTGCTGAGTGTTAGACCATGTATTTGGGTGACTCTTGGGAGTCCCCAACACTCACCATACATCCTCAAGTTCTCTGAAGGACCTGGGGGACTCAGTGCAGAGTTGTATTGTTGTCTGAGATTGCTCACAGTGACACAGGTAGGACACCCATGTTGAGAACAGGCAGATGCTGCAGGATTCCACACAGCTCTGAATCGTCTACACCCAGGACAGGGCATGAGCTGCCCTGGAAAGATCAGCCGTGTAAGGAAGCTCACAGGAGCCTCAGCAGTCAGGGATGTGGTTTCCCCACTCAGCACAGTCAACAGCTTAGACTCCAAGAAGCAAGGCGAGGGCTCCTTGCCCATAGTCTACAGTGTTAGAGTAGAGCCTGTGGGGCCTGCTGCAACAGGGCAAGGCACCAGCTGCTCAGGAGAAGGAAGGTTTCAACTCCCTGAGCTCCCTTCACCGAGGCAGCCTTGTTCCTTCTCACATTGGTGCTGCGATATCAGCCAGTGACCACACCCAGCGTAGGCACCTTCACCTGGCTCTCTGGCATCCCCTTCCTTCCTTTGTCAGTCAAGTGAATGTAGCGGGGTAACACCTGTGACTTGAATACCTCACCCAAGGTCCCCTAACATTCTGCTGCCTTTTTATAGTGAGTGCCTGTCTGGATACCTGTCCTGGCCCTTCCCCTGGGTTGTGGGCTTTTTTCTGAATGGTTTGTAAGTGTTCTCCCATCTTTGCCCACTTAAGCTTTTCACTTACCGGCATTGCTAACATTCCTGTCTTACAGCCATCCTGCTGCTGCCTTTCTGTGAGCAGAGACCCTTAGTTTTCACCGATTTATCCCTGTTCTTGGTTCGAGTCTGAGGTCTCACTGTATGTTCAAGCTAGCCCCAAAACTCTGTGGCCTGGAACTCATGATCTCCATGCCTCGCTTCCCAAGTGTTGGGACTGCAGGCCTGCTCCTCATTCCCAGCCCTTTCCTTCTTTGGCATTGAACGTTAATTTGTTTCAAGAAATCTGCCCACTGTTCCTCCTGTGTTTTCTTTCAAAGATTGTAATGTTTTATGATTCCCTGGAAGTCCTGCTCTTTGCTGGCTGAGTGGCTGAACGAGGCTTCTGCTCTCCCCTAGGTAGGGATACCCTCCTTTCTCAGGGTCTACAGGGCCAGGGCTCATCTGCATGTCTTCTGTGTGGACTTTGTCAGTTCCGCTGTCTAGCTCAGCAGGAGTACTTGCTGCCAGTCTGAGAGGAAGTGGATTTTGGTGTCCTGTGGCATGTGGAACATGTCAGACCAACCTGCTTCCTCTGTTGAGTCTCCAGATCTGTCCACCATCAGTCACCCAGTCTTGGTTGCTTCTTTCCTTCATTCTTTTCTTTTTTTCTGTTTAGGATTTATTGTTGTTGTTATTATTATTTTTATGTGTATGTGTGTGTGCACCTAGGTGAGTTTATAAGCAAACAGGAGTCTATGGAGGTCGAAAGTCAGTATTGGATCTCCTGGAACTGGAGTTACAGGTTGTCTCAAGCTGCCATGTCGGTGCTGGGAATTGAACCAAGGTAGTCTGGCAGAGCAGCTAGTGCTCTTAACCACCAAGCCATCTCTCCAGCCCCGGCCTTCATTCTTTGTTCAGGTTTGCTCTGCTCTGTTTTCTCTTACTCCTTAATGGGTAGACCTCATTTTCTGGTTCAATTGGGAGGAGGGGTTGTTTGTTTGTTTGTTTGTTTGTTTGTTTTAGAGACAGGCTCTCAGTATGTAGCTCAGGCTGTCCTGAAACTCACCATGTAGACCAGGCTGTCCTCAAAGTCATGGAGGTCTGCCAGCCTCTGCCTTCCAAGTGCTGAAATTGGAGGAGTGCTGGGATTCAAGCGCACACTATCCGTCGCTCCCAGTTTTGTCTGCTGACTCTGACAGCATGTGCTTGGAGCAACTTTTGATAACCTTTCTACCCTTTTGTGAAGTTTGTTTCTGTTTCCAAGTGGATTGTACTTTTCACATCAACTTGGTTCCTACTTGGGTGAGACTTATTCTTCCTGGTAGAGTGTGTCTGTCCTGTGAGTCTGTCCTGTGCATCTGAGCAGGAGGCTGAATTCTGGTGTCAGGTTGGGGACTCATGCTAGAGAAGATTCTGTATACCCCAGTCACTGGTGCAGGATTCTTTTTGATGTGTCTTTGTGGATTGCTGTCTATATGCAGGTAAGAGCAGGCACAAGATAAGGCTAGAGCCTGTGATTGGGCAATGGATAAAGAAGGTGGGCTGAGAGTTTTAGAGACTAGTACAGATAGGGACACACAGGGAGAAGGAAAGAAGATGAAGAAGGACAGACCCAATCCCCGTGGCTTTAAATAGCCCACAGGTAGCTATGAATATCATAGAAGGAGTGGATTAATACAGGACAATTTGTTCAATCTAGGTGGGCAGCTTATATCAATTGGCTCCTGAGTTCATTGTGTGGATGTTTTGTGGGTTGAAAGTTTACTGATATAAATCTGACTGATAAATTACAAGCCTCTAGAGTTTTGGTTTTACTGGATTACAGGGATTTGTGACAGCTAACTACAGGAGGTGGATGGCTAGGAATGGGAGCAGAATCTGCAACATGAGAAACACGAGTTGGGCGGTTGCTGCATGGGGTCCATGGAGACCTTGGGGGCAGGGAAACCATGTTACTAGAGCATAGCCTGAGCTAGCATGGAATGCCTTTTTAATATTTCATGCAACATGTCTCCTGTTCCTCAGCTGTTGTTGGGATTCTGTTTGTCTTTGCTAGTTCTTTTGACAATTCAGCCTATTGACAGAGTAGTTTAAAGTCAACTGAGAGGACAGTCCTTTGTGATGCTAGATCATTTGCCTCTCCTATTCTAACCAAATCTTCTTTCCCTCTCTGTCTTTTTCTCCCTTCTTCCCATTGCTGGGACCGAAACCCAGAGCCTTGTCAATGCTAGGTAAGCACCCTATTAGCCAACACCAGCCTTTTTTCCCTCCCGTTTTTGGGGGATGAGTCTCCTTGTATTATTCAGACTAGCCTTGAATGTTGTCATGATTGTAGATCTGTGCTACCAGGCAAGGTAGAAGAACATTCCTATTTCACATTAAAAGGTGAGAGATTTCCTGCCCCTCACCCCCACATTAAACACCACCACCACCACCAGTCCTCCAGAGACACCTGCTGGACGCCCTGCAGTTCACTCTATTCTGACACTCGGTGAAGGTAGCCTCAGAGCCTGAGGTGAAGGCTTCATGAAGGCCTCACAATTTCAGCTGCCAACCTGCCACCTAACTTGAGAGTAATCAGCACTGATTCCAGGGTCCCTTCAGTCCTCCTTAGCTTCAGTCAACTTGCCAGGACCACTCACAGAACTCGGGGAAACAGCTAAGATACATGATTAGTAAGGCATGCAGAGGACAAGGTCCAGCCAGGTCACACATTCCCACACATCCAACACATGTCGTCAGTGGAATACAAATTAAAACACAGCAGAGCCAGTCACCCTTAATCCCAGCATTGATAGCAAGCTTCAGCTATCCAGAGCTTCCCAGCCATGTCCTTTGGCTTTTTTGTGTTGGTTTTGTTTGTTTGTTTATTGAGATAGGGTCTTTTCACAGACTAGTCTAGCTTCAAGCCGATTTTCCTACTGTCTCAGCTTCCTAAATGCTGGCATTACACACATGACTACCACAGCCCACTTTCTTTGAGTTCTTGTGAGCCTTTCTGACACCAGTTTGATTAGACTGTTGATGGCCATCAGCTCGGCCTTATGTCCTCTCCCTTTGTAACCTTGGCAGCTGGAACTCTGTTGACAAGCAGACCCATTCCAAGGCTGTCCCCTTATGGAACAATAAATAGGTGCTCCTTCACCCAGGAAATTCCAAACAACTTAGAGGCTTTGTGTAAGGAACCAGGTGTCTGTAATTATTTCATAGTGCCACTGCTTCTTGTAGAAATGAGTGGTTTAGGTTTCCTCCATGCCTTTCCATGGCCTGATAGTGCCTGTCTTTTAGCACTGGCTAATACTCTATATCCCATTGTCTAGATAGACACTCATTTGTTTATCTGAAGGGTATCTTGCTTCCAGGTCTGGCAGTTACCAATAAAGCTGCTATAGACAGCTGTGTGTGGGCTTTGTGTGGACATACGTTTTCAGCTCTTTTGGCTAAATAATGAATGTAATTGCCAGATCATATGGCAAACGAATGCTTATTTCTTACTAAGCTGCCAACTGTTCTCTAAAGTCTCTGCACTGTTCTGTACTTCACAGGCCTTAAAGGAGTTCCCACTGCTGTGCCATCAGCAGAGTCCTGAAGACTCTGTCACTGTCATAAGTGTGGGGCTTTTGATAATTGGGTTGCCTTTATTTATTTGTTTGGTGTGTGCATGTGTGTGCAGAGGTCGGAAGAGAGTCAAATCCTTTGGATCTGCAGCTGTAGGTGGTTGTGTGTACTAGGATCCAAATTTACATTGCCATGGTTGAACATCAAATGCACTTAACCTCTGAGCCAACTCTCCAGCCCCTTTACTGTGTTTTATTTTATTTTACTTTACTTTATTTTATTTTGAGACAGGGTCTTTCTTTTAGCCCAGGCTGGCCTGGAACTCATGTAGACCAGGCTGACCTTGACTTCACAGAGGTCCCCCTGTCTCTGTCTCCTGAGCACAAGGATTAAAGGTGTGTGCCACTGTGCCTTGCTTTGCTGTGTTTTAATTTGTATTTCATTGATGGCTTGTGGTGTCAAGCACCTTTTTGTGACTGTTTTGGAGCTACTTTAAGGAACATTTTAAAAAATGTTAATCTTCAATTGTTCATTGCAACTTGTAACAGATATGTATCTGTTCCTGTGATAAAACTCCATGAATGCTGGGCAGTGGTGGCACACGCCTTTAATCCAGCACTTGGGAGGCAGAGGCAGGTGGATTTCTGAGTTCAAGGCCAGCCTGGTCTACAGTGTGAGTTCCAGGACAGCCAGGGCGACACAGAAAAACCCTGTCTCGAAAAACCAAAAAAAAAAAAAAAAACCAAAAGCAAAAAAACCAAAAAAACAACCCTCCATGAACAAAGGCAACTTAAGGAAGAAAAGGAGTTTGAGGAGGTGACTCCAGGGGATGGCTTATGGTTCCAGAAAATTCATAATGATGGAGGAAGCATGGCAGCAGGCAGTGGAGCAGGAAGTTGAATGAGCAAACAGGAAATGAGGGAAGCTATAAACTCTCAAAGCCCACCCCCACTGATGTACTTCCACCTAAAAAGTTCTACCACCGCCTCAAATAGCACCACTATCAGGGACCAAGTCTTCAAATACCTGTGCCTGTGGGGCTATCCTCCTCCTAACCAGCACACTGCTATACCGATTCATTGAGTGATTTTTTTAAATTATATTTTTATTCATTTGTCAGGGTGGGCGCACATACCACTACATGAGCAAGGAGGTCAGAGGACAACTTGCAAGGAGTTGCTTCTCTCATTCTACCATGTGGGTCCCAGTGATTGATCAGTCATCAACCTTGGTAGCAAGTGTCCTTATGTGCTGAGCCCTCTCACCAGCTCACACTGAGTAGATTTCTTTCTCTTCTTTCCTTCCCTCCCCTCCCTTCCTCTCCCCTTCCCTTCCCTCCCTTCCTTTCCCCTCCCCTCATGCTCGAGAACGCCCTCTCTCTCTCTCTCTCTCTCTCTCTCTCTCTCTCTCTCTCTCTCTCTCTCTTTCTCTCTCAAGGTTAGTTGTTTTATGGATTAGTTTTGTGTTACTATGACAAATTCCTGAGGCAGCCAACTTACAAGGAGAAGTGTCCTATTCGGTCAGCTTCAGGGGGGTTGGGGTCTTTGTCAGCCCTGATGCTTCGGCCTGGGGTGAGACTGCAGAGCATGACAGGAAAGTGGGATGGAGTCTGCTGCTCATTTTGTGGCTGTTGGAAAGCAGAGATGGGAAGGGCCCACCCTAGTGGCCTGACTTCTGCTAGGCTCCACCTCCTCCCTTCACAGCCTGTCAACACTGAGAGGCAACCCTGGGCCTCTTCTGTGATAGCTTCTGACATCTCTGCCTATACTGTGACCCTCACAAGCGGTCCTCAGTTTCCCTGCTTATCTGGAACGAGGTGATTGGAGCTGGCCAGGGTTGACCATTCCCTTCTCCAGGTATTCTCTGCTCTGATGAAGCTCTGGCAGGTTCCTCATTGGTTAAATAGCTTTCCTTAAATCAGTGTCATAGGTCACAGAGTGTGACTATACCAGAACATTTGAGTCTTGGTAAACTAAAAATTATAGAGATCTATTTCTTATAGTTTCTGAGGCTAGGAAGTTAAGGATCAAGGGATTCTCCATCACCCACTGTCAGATGGCTCTTACACAGTGCACACTAATCCGTTCATTGAAGGGTAGTAACCTAAACACCTATTAGCCTCACCGCCTCACACAGTATCAGCATTGAGTCTGCAGCTTCTGGGGAACATGAAGCCCAGGGCAGTTGGACAGGCAGGCCTTCTTTCTGTACTTCAGAAAGGCCCCTTCTCCTGTCCCACATGTGTCAACCGTGAGAACCTGGTAAAGCATGGTGACTGGCCCTCAGAGAGTTGACCCTGGCGAGTCCATCCAGGCTCTTTTGTTGTCTGTTACATTGCTGGCTTTGATGCCCACACTGGCTCCATGAGCTGTCAGCTCCTGCATCCTCTCCTGAACTCTGCTCTCCCGGCTGCTGTCAGGTCCTTACATTCCCTTAGAGCTAAGAAGAGCCTATGCTTTGGTTTCTGCTTCACTCCTGCTGTGTGAGTGGCACAGCATCTTCTACCCTCCGTGCGTGTCCTCACTGCTGGCATTGGAACAAAAACCCAGTCTTTTTCTCTTCCGAATTTATAGATTTGGAGGCCATCTGATTAGGAGTTTCAAGTTTAAGGTTAGTTTTTTTTCTGAGGTATTTCATCTCCTGTCATGTTGAAGACAACTTAGTCCCTAGATATACTCAAGCCCACTGGCCCCTTCACTGGATGGTCAGCATGGACTTGAGGGCCAGCCTACTTCTCTATCCCTCAGTGGCCAGTTTCTGGAGCAACTGTTGAAATCCAGCCTCCTGCTTCCTGTTTGCTAAGTGATCTCGGGCAGGTTACCTTAAAATCAGTGTAGCCCAGGCTAGCCTTTCTTCACGTTCCTTAGTTTCCCATGTGCTGGTACTGCAGGTGTGAGGCCCAGTGTCTTAATTCCTTTTGGCCTCTGGTTACTGCCTTATGGGCTCCTTCACTGGAAGTAGTCCAGTGGTACACACCTGTCCTTTCCCAGCTCTAGTTTGAAGCAGTGCTCAGTGGGTGTTATCACCCAACAGCACTTCAGAGTGGTCACTTCTGAAATAGTGCTGCACATTGTAACTGAATGGCCTAAATATAGTACATGCTCCCCCTCTTTTCCAGGTAACCCCAGGAGGTCAGAACACAGCTTCCCTCACAGCTTCCAGCTGCATGTTGTAGTCTCTTGTTTCTAAAGCTTCTGTTCTGTGTCTCAGCCCTCTGCCCTTTTCACTCCAGTCTCTTCTTGCTGAGGTCAGATTCACTTTCATGACTTCCATTTTCTGCCCTGTATTTCCTGAACATCCATTGGTCCTGTCACCTGTAGCCATTACATACAGGTTTCTGGGCTGGAGAGACAGCTCAGTAGTTAGAGCGAGTGATTCAAATGACCTGTGACTCTAGCTTCAGGGGATCTGATGTCCTCTTTTAGCCCCTGTTTATACATACACTGACATGGCAGACACATATGAATACACATGAATAAAAATCCTTTAAAAAAAATGTGCAGGACTACAGAACCCCACCCCTGCTGGTGGATGCTGGCTGGGCTCTGTAGCCTACTTTTCCAGAGTTCCCAAGAACACTCACAATATAGGCTTTAGGCTACTATGGCTTTGGTGACATGACCTTTGAATGGACTAGATTTTGATGGTACCCACTTTTCCTAGGGATGGGGTGCCCATGGAGCCAGCTTTCCCCTGGACAAGACAGTTCCTATTAGTCACACCTGGATGGGGTGTGACTAGTCTGAGTCTTCTCTCTTTGGCAGCTTTGAGAAGCACTGTTGAAAGTTCTTAGTGGGAAGTCCAGCTGTTGGCTGCTTAGAACAGTGTCCATTCCAGTGAGGTCTCAGGGGTGGTTTGCAGGATGTACTGCTTGGGTACACTTTTCTCCAAGCCCTTGGGCTGCCCTGCTGACTGCCAGCTCCCATTGTCAGCAATAGCTAAGGGTAGGATGCTGTCCTGTAAATCATCTTCTGTTTCTTCTGCCTAGCTCCTTCTAAAGACTCTCTTGTGGCTTCCTGCTGTCTCATAAGATGACCAGGTAGGCATGTGCTGCCAGCCTGTAGGCTGTCACCTGAGTTCTGAGAAGTCCTTGGGCTTCCTGGGTTATTCTCCTGGGTTCCTACTGCTTCCCTGCCTCCCTCTGGAATTTTTGTCAAAGGCCCAGCTCTGTTCCACCCTTCTGGTCAAATTCCATTTTAGGTGACTTCAAGTCCCAGTCACCATTCCTCTGAGCTACCCTGCCCTGTCTGGAGTGTATAGTGGTTAGTAGACTATATCTCAAAGTTTCGTTTATTCCTCTGTTCACACTTGCCTAGACTATCTCTATATCATCTTGTGGCTTGCTGTTGCCTGTCATCTAAAGGTTACATTTTTCTAAACATGATACTTGTAGATACTCAGTACTTATCTCTACACTACTTTTTTTTTTTTTTTTTTTTTTTTTTTTGAGATAGGGTCTCTCTATGTAGTCTGGGCTGTCCTAGAACTCACTGTGTAGACCAGGCAGGCCTCAGCCTCACAGAAATCTTCCAGCTTCTTCTACCTTTGCCTTCCAGGTGCTAAGATTAAAGGCATGCCACCACACCTGGCTTCCTTATTTATAGCCCGGACTGGCCTCAAATTCATAGCAGTGCTCCTGCCTCAGCCTCCTAAATGCTTCAAGTAAAAGCATGAGCCACCACACCCAGCTTCCTTTTGCCTTTTCTGTATCCCATACCCCTTCATGTGGGGAAGAATGTGAGTGCCCTGGAGAGGTCTGCCATGCTACTTCCAGGAATACTGACAGCAGTGCAGCCTGTCAGCTTCCCTGCATCCTTTCCTGCCAGTGTGCCCGACCTCCATGGTGCCCTTGCTGTGCTAGGTCATGCCATCTGCATGTTGTCCTCAGCCCTTGCTCTTGGCTTTGTGCTCCTGTGATGGAGTACAGACTGCCTGTGTGGCCTCTCAGCCCTGTACTGCTGAAGGTAACATGCTCAAAACATTCATCCTGGACGGCGAGGACAGGCATTTTCTCAGCCAGCAAGAGTACCGTTGGAACTTGTTTCACACTGACAGAGGAGATGGCCACTCATGATGCTGCTCTGCAAGGCTGTTTGTAACCTCAGGGCACTGATTGGCTCCTGGCATCTTGCTGGTTTTGCTTGCGTGAAACCTAGCCCATGTATGGGTATCCTTTCTCTTAGGTGTTGCTGGAGGAAGCAAAGGACTTGCTCTCTGACTGGCTGGATTCTACAGGTGGCAGTGAGGTGACTGACAACTCTATTTTCTCCAAACTGCCCAAGTTCTGGGAAGAAGAGTTCCACAAAGACATGGAAGCCCTGAATGTGAGTGTTTTGTATTGCCTGGTACTTGCTTTCTTAGACCAACCCTGTGTTCCAAGTTCTTATTCTGTTAAAGCCACAAAGCCTGTGGTCTACAGTATCTTCATTTTGCAAGCTCAGTGAGTGGTTGAGTAACTTGAATGAGAATCGAGGAGATGCTTCTTCTTGTTTTTGTGTTTTCATGTGTGTTGTTCCCATGCCTGGCACTTAGGACTTTCTTGAAAAGGAGTCAGAAACCCAGGGCAGAAGCTAGCACTCAGGAGGCAGAGGCAGGAGGATCACAAGTTCATGGCCAGTCTGAACTGTCTAGTGTGATACTGCCTCAAAAATCAATAGCCTTTAATCCCAGGTCTGGGAGGGCAGAGGCAATGTAGATCTCTGAATACCCTGTCTCCGAAAAAAAAAAAAAGAAGGAAGCAAGGAAAAGAAAAGGAAAGAGGGGAAAAAGATACACAAACAAATAATGAGCAGCTGGGATGGAGGACTCCTCGAAGACAGGACGAGTCTGTCATGGTCTTCATGACTGTGCAGAGATCATGCTCAGGTGTCAGCCACCTCCCCTGCAGGCCCCAGGCAGGGAAGGACCAGGTCTCTTGTCTACCTTGTGTCTCTTTTCCTGCTGAAACTTTTTTTTTTTTTTTGGCCCTCACCTTTTATTTTAAAACAGGGTTTCTATGGAACGTCCCTGCAGACCTTAAACTTGTGATCCTTCTAACACAGTCTCCCAAGTAGCAGGGATGACACTTCTTTGTGAGCAGTTCCAACAGTCGTATGCTTTTCAAGGAGTGTGCTTAGCAGAGGCTGAAGTTGTCACACTGGTCAGGAGAAGTGCTGAGACTCTTGTCTCTACAGGTTCTCCCTCCTGATGTCCTGACCCGTGTCAGTGAATATGTGCCAGAAATTGTGAACTTCGTCCAGAAGATTGTGGACAATGGTTATGGGTGAGCATGACACACCTCTCCTTCCATGGCATGGCACACAGCTTCATGGGGAGAGAGTCTGGGTGTGGGAGCCGCACCATCTCACCTCCTAGCCCCGCACCTGACCTAACTCCTCTTCACTCTAGCTGCCCTGCAAGAACTTGCATTACATTACGGATGAAGCCCTTGCTTCATACATACATAGTATGCCATTGTCACAAGCATTTAACTGGGAAAAATGCCACTTTGCTAATTGAGTCGGGAAGCAGGCTGGAAAGGCAGAACTAGCCACAAACTAGCCACCAGCCATTCTTTGGAAGCTCTGTTACAGTCTTCATGACTGCCCAGAGACCTGTGCTCAGCTGTCCTCAGCCTCCTCTTCCTGCTGACAGGGAAGAACCAGGTTTTTCTGTCCACTGTGTGTTTGTTTTTCTGCTAAACCAGCCAGTATGGGGGGGGGGGGTCATGCTAGGTGAGCAATGAGAAGTCTACCAAGTGGCCCAGTGGCCTCCCCTAGGTGTTATCAGGAAGACTTGGCCCAATATCTGTTTGGAAGCTTGACATGATGACCATAGGTCAGTTAGGGCCATGAGAGTAAGCTTGGACACTGCAGGGCCCCTTGAGACATTGGTACCATTCAAACACTTAAAGAGTGTGTGTCCTACTGCCTGGCTGTGATTCTATTGTAGACATTACCCAGCTCATGGCTTCTGCTTTACCATGTCTGACAATTGCAAACTTTCCCACGTCACTCAAGTTAGCCTTTTCAGAGGAGTCTTAACAGGGAGTTATGGATGGGACTCTGGAGCCCATCGGCTGACTGCACCACTGGACCTGGTCTCAAGTCTCTTCTCTGCTTGCTGGCTGCAGAAGAGAGGACTCTATGCACAGCATCTGCTGCCACTGCCTCTGTGCCATTTCACCCCACATGACAAATGGCTGCAGGCCAGCAGGAGACACTGGTCTAGCCAAGTGGCAAGCTAAGCCCAAGAGGACATTCCTCTGTGCTGAAATACAGTAGAGACACATGGAGAGCCGTGACAGGATTACACAGTAGAAAACAGCCAGAGTGGAGAAGGTGCCATGTGGGGTTATGCCATTGTTGTGGTGTTAAGTGGGGATGTAATCGAGTGGCTACATACACCAAGCTACATAGGGTACCCTGCCTCAGGGGGCATCCCTGTTGCTCCTACTCGGCCCATGAAACTTGCTTCTGATGAGCTGCGGAGAGCAGAGGATTGGTGGCCCCAGGCTTTGGCACTTCCTAGCCCTTCATGCTATTCAGTGCTCTGTGTGTGGCTGAGACTGCTTTCCTCTTGTTTTCAGCTATGCTTCAAATGGGTCTGTCTACTTTGACACAGCCAAGTTTGCGGCTAGTGAAAAGCACTCCTATGGGAAGCTGGTGCCTGAAGCCGTTGGGGATCAGAAGGCACTTCAGGAAGGGGAAGGTAAGAGCCCACGGAGCACATGTGGAAGTATAGCTAAGCTTGTCTTCCTCACTCATAGCCTGCACCAGGTCTCCATCTCTTGGTCATGGTAGGTGCCCATGTTCACTGCACAGGCACATGGAGACCTGTTTCCCCTAAAGGCATGCCAGGAGTTTTCTTCTCAAGACAGCATTGCTTAAGAAACAGAGAAGTCAGCACTGCACTGTCCTGACACAGAGCTTCTGGGCCTTCAACAGGCACTTGTCAGAGAGGGCCTGAGCCTGACTCTAACCTGTTCTGATGGAGCACCTGACACAGAGACCCCAGAGTCTGTGACAGAGTGTGTTGCTTAGATGTATGTGCAGAGATGTATGTTTGGTGATCTTGTTCTAAGTATTTTAAACATAGGTGTCAGGGTTTTCCTGGATCAGGAGGAACCACAAGAAAACACTTTTCCCAAGTGTTTAATCCCACAGTAAAGCTAAGGAAAGGCTTACAACATCCAAGGTTGGGAAAGCACACTGTCCCTAAAATGAGGAATTACTTTCATGCCTGGTACATCTCCCGATAACCCCCTTGTTTCTAGAAGTCAGTCTAGCCATTAAAATGTAGGCTTTATAAAAATACCAGCTTTGGGCTTCTATTCTAAAGAAATATCAGAAATAAAAAGCTCAACAAAATAACATGGGAACCTTGGCAAGAGAGAAACTAAGCCAGTTCATCACTGATATTAGGCCCAGTGGTGGATAGGTGAAATGTGTGCTGTTAAAGAGGTGACTTCACAGGAATAAAGCTGAGGGCTCCAACGCTACATGCTCACACGTAGCCTAGAGCCAGACTTGCATGCGTTACAGAATCAGAGAGGTTGGGTAGGCATTGGTCAACAGTGGACTCAAAGTCTTGAATATGCTAGATGTGCTTGAAGGAATCAAATAACACCTTTCCCCTTTGACATTTTTGTTTTAGTGTGTATAGTATTTGCTTGCATGTATGTCTGTGCACCATGTGTGTGCCTAGAGCCCGAGAAGGTCAGAAAGTAGGGGTTTCAGATCGTTTTTAGCCCCCATGTAGGTGCTGGGAAGTGAACCCAGGTCATCTCAAAGAGTAGCCAGTGCTCATAACCACTGACCCATCTCTCTAGCTTCTGGAATCTTTCCCTTTAATCCCCCAGACCACAAGCCAGGTGCATTAAGTTCTGAGCTACTCCCAAATAGTTCTCTCATTGTCTGACCAAGGTGTAGGTGTGCAAGGCTTTCATACTACAGGGATGCAAGAGTGGCAAGCTACCTGCGTCCCTCAGAGGAAGGGAGACCACGGAGGCACAGAGGCGGGTGTAATACTGACCGCCAGGTACATGTGGCTGGGACTAAGCACAGAGGAAGGAAATGAATGGCCAGTTAGGCAGGAAACTAGCAAAGAAAGAGCAGTTCATGGAGAGTTCAGAGGGGTGAAAGTAAAGGCAGGTGAGTGAATGACTTTACATGCTAGGAACTGGCTCTCTACACACACACAACACGGAAACCTGGGGGTAGCCTAGATTGGCTGAAAGAGGGTAACTGAAAGAGCATGTTGATAGCTGTGGTTCTGGATGCTTCTTGCTGGCAGAGGGATCGCAGAAAGGAACAGGAGCCAGGCTGAGGTCTCTCCTGGGTGCTGTGTGTATCTGCAGTTCTCATGAGAAGATTCTTTTCATTCTGCATATGAGCACACCAGACGTAAAATGATTGTCTCTGGGGTAGGAAGTGACAGCAGGAGTCCTGCTCCAAACATTCTGCATCCAGTGTGTGTCCCACATCTGGAGCTTGTTTCAGGATGCCCTTGCAGTGCTCCCCCTCCCACCACAACTGGGGGACATCAAGCCTGAGCATTTATTTTCTCAAAGATGGCTCCTCCGAGTTAGCTTCCTAGAATAGCAAGTGTTCTTCCTTTTCCAGGGCTTCCTGCAGGGCTCTATGGATGTAAGGATTGGGTAGACTCTTGTAGTCCAGGGCCTGAGCCTGAGGTAGAAGGAAGGCATTTACTCTATCCATTCATCTAATATAGACTTGATCCTTAGTGTGGGGTCCCTGTCTCCACAGCAGCTCTATCTGCAGGTCTTTTGTGTACTTGGAGACAGTGGGTCCTAGTCATCCTGTACCTGTGTGCTGCTTGTTCAAGTGCCTCTGGCCAGTGGTTCCCTCCACCACCGCTGAGAGCCTTTGGAAGCTGGCAGGAAAGGCACCTGGCAGGCACCCTCATCTCTCTCAGTTGTTTTACCTGCTGCTTTGTGAATTTAAGGAGGAGTGTGACCTCAGCTTCCACAGAGGGGTGCACAGCAGCTCAGCCACACATTTGCACCTCTGGGAAACAGCATGCTGGCAGCTGAATGCACTCTTGACCCTGGGCTCCCACCTGCATGGGCCAGGTTCCCTGAGCTGTGCCCCAGTGAGCCACACATCCACTTAGCTTCAGCCCAAAGTGCAGTGACCTCATACAGACATGGTGTTCACAGCTCAAGAGGCAAATGTGTCTCTAGAACCAACATAGTAGCTGAGACTCTGGCTCAGAGTCAGACTTAATTGCTGATAGGCAGTGATCGGTACTCGGGTCTGTCACGGATTAATTGACTAATTACAAGAAATGTTGACCATGGGCACATAGAGTGGCTTCAAGTGCTGACACTCCTTAGGCACCTGATACTAAATTACCCTGCCCAATGCCTTTAACCATTCACAGGTGATCTGAGCATCTCAGCAGACCGCCTTAGTGAGAAACGGTCTCCCAATGACTTCGCCTTGTGGAAGGCCTCCAAGCCAGGAGAGCCATCCTGGCCTTGCCCCTGGGGAAAGGTAAGTGAACCGCTGGTGGGAGAAGGGTCAGTGAGAAGAGATAGTGTCACAGGCTGCTAGCTTAGCTTCCTTAATCCTTCATAAGGCAGCTCTGTTGGTGGAGTTGGTACTGGGAAAGGGTGGGCAGTGCTACTGGGACGAGAACCTGGTTCTGGAGCAGTGAAGAGCTGCAGGGCCCATGGGTGCTGGGCCTCTGGGTGAGCAGCTTCTCTTCTCAGGTCTCGGCTTCCTGATCTGTTAGTGGGGTGCAGTCAGATTGGCTGCCTTGGAAGCTTCTGCTCTGGGTTTCTATGCATGTAAGTTGATGTTCTTGGCACTGGAGGTCCAGATGAGTATGTGACATCCCTGATTTGGGTATATGTGGCTATTTGCCACTTGTCAAGTGCTTGGGGACCTAGAAATAATTCCCAGGCTCCAGCTCAGTCACAACACAGACTGACTGAACCATATAAACAGATTTTCCCTTGGTTTATTCCTGTAAAGATTGTGAGCCGATGCATTGAGTTCTGAGGCATAAAAGGTTATTTGCTTCAGTAATAAAGGCCTGGGCAGGTTTGGAACAGTCAGCAGGACCCTTTCTGTCTCTCTAGGGTCGTCCGGGATGGCACATAGAGTGTTCTGCTATGGCAGGCACACTCCTGGGAGCCTCGATGGACATTCATGGTGGAGGGTTTGACCTCCGCTTCCCCCACCATGACAATGAGCTGGCACAGTCAGAGGTAGGTAAAGGCAGGTCGCCTTGATAGAAAGGGAGCATGATGTCCTCCTTCCTGCTCTACTGGAGAGACATCAGCAGTCCCCTCAGGAAGAGCCGCCTGATGAACTTGACATCCATTCCAGGAGCTGAGGGAGGGTTGAACCCTGCTCATTTTGTCTGAATCCCAATGATAAGAGCCTGACCTTCAGTAACAGGCAGGCTTTGGTTCAAGCGAGTTGTGCCCTGCTGGCAGGTCACCAGCACATTCCCTTCAGGCCTCAGGGGCTCCACTTAAGAGAGGTGGCACCTACCTCAAGTGTCCAGCACCTCTTGACAGGTAAGGTCTCACCACAGCCCCTAAGCCTTCCTTCTGTCTCTTTGTGCTCAGGCCTACTTTGAAAATGACTGCTGGGTCAGGTACTTCTTACACACGGGCCACTTGACAATAGCAGGCTGCAAGATGTCCAAGTCACTGAAAAATTTTATCACCATTAAAGATGCCTTGAAGAAGCACTCAGGTGAGCACAGCTGCTGTAGAAACCCATGGCAAGGGTACCAGCAGCTGCTCGGGAATAATGGCAGCCATGTGTCTGCTCCCCAGCACGGCAGCTGCGGCTGGCATTCCTCATGCACTCATGGAAAGACACACTGGACTATTCCAGCAACACTATGGAGTCTGCGCTTCAGTATGAAAAGTTCATGAACGTGAGTGCCCAGTTCTTGCCAGAGGTTTGGGGGCTGGGGCATTGTGAGTGGTGTGGGTCTTCTGATGTAAGCCAGGGCACAGTGATGGCCACTTGGTGCCACTTCTTGAAACTGATAGATGCAAGTGAAGGCCATGTTCACATGCAGGACATTTCATTCTGCCTTCTCAGGCTTCTTGCCCAGGGAGTATGTCACATTTCTGTCCCAAGGAATAAGTGTTCTTTTGGAACTCTGCATTGTGGTGACAGATCTCCCCTCAAGTAACATCATGTCAGTAGGATGACAAGTCTTTCTAGGTAGAAGCTTGTTCAAATGCCATTAACCTGACTTCCATAACTTCAGGAGTTTTTCTTAAACGTGAAAGACATCCTCCGAGCCCCTGTAGACATCACTGGCCAGTTTGAAAAGTGGGAAGCTGAAGAAGTGGAGCTCAATAAGAAGTAAGGTGGAGCCTTTTCCTCTGGGTCTGTGAGTGCGTGTGTGTGAGTGTGTGTGTGTGTGTGTGTGTGAGAGAGAGAGAGAGAGTGTGTGTGTGTGTGTGAGAGAGAGAGAGAGAGAGTGAGTGCGTGTGAGAGAGAGTTTGTGTGTGTGTGTGAGAGAGAGTGTGTGTGAGAGTGTCTGTGTGTGTGTGAGAAAGAGAATGTGTGTGAGTGTGTGTGTGTGTATGTGTGTGTGTGAGAGAGAGTTTGTGTGTGTGTGTGTGTGTGAGAGAGAGAGAGAGAGGAGAGAATGTGTGTGTGTGTGTGAGAGAGAGAGAGAGAAAGAGAGAGAGTGTGTATGTGTGTGTGTGAGAGAGAGAATGTGTGTGAGTGTGTGTGTGAGAGAGAGAATGTGTGTGAGTGTGTGTGTGTGAGAGAGAGAGGGAGACAGAGACAGAGAGAGAGAGAGAGTGTGGTGTGTGTGTGTGTGTGTGTGTGTGTGTGTCTCCATCATGGCCTGTCCTGGGTAGTTGGTGAGATCAGGCCCTGTCACATGTCAGAAGTACAATAATGGCAGTGGCTCTGGTTGCTGGGCCCCAGAGAGCTGTGCTGAAGCATCAGGCCTGACCGTTGCTTCCATTCTTCTTCCTTGCTCAGCTTCTATGACAAGAAGGCCGCAGTTCATGAAGCCCTGTGTGATAACATTGACACCCGTACTGTCATGGAAGAGATGCGGGCTTTGGTCAGTCAATGTAACCTCTACATGGCAGCCAGGAAGGCTGAAAGGAGGAGGCCCAACCGAGCTCTGCTGGAGAACATTGCCATGTACCTCACCCACATGCTGAAGGTGAGCCTGGCGACAGGTCCATGATGGGAACTTAGCTTCTGAGTGATACTTGGAAGCTGCTACTTGCTGACCAGGATGGTAATCCTGGTCGGAGGCCTCCCTGAAATATGCTTAGAGCCTCAGAGCCACCTATAGTCACAGCTGTTGGTCACTGCTCTTCTCCCATCTTGGAGTTTGAAAGCAAAAGCCAGTGAGTGACAAGACCTTGACTCTGAGCACACCTTGTGCAGAGTAGTTCTGGCTCCAAGCAACCTGCCCTACACCAGCTCTTCCCTCCTAGGCTAGTGGGAGTTTCCCTGCCTCACCCACCTGTCCTTGTTCTGGGCCTCCAGGGAGGTCCACCCTGGATAGATTCAGGCACCCTGCGATACGGTTAAAGGGCTTGATGTTGCTTTCCCACCTCTCCTCAGATAGTCAGGACCACCCACCTGGCTACCTATCCCCAGAGAAGTCAGGACAGTTCATGAGCTACTGGCCAGGGGTGTGACACCTCACCTCTGTATGTATCCTGTGCATCCTACACACCATTTGAGTCCCATCTGTTTCTTCCCTTAGATCTTTGGGGCCATAGAGGAGGAGAGCCCCCTGGGTTTCCCAGTTGGCGGGCCGGGAACCAACCTGAATGTAAGTAGAGCACACTGAAAGGATTTCCACATGTCAGCTGCTGTCACCATCTTTATGCCTTGAAGTAGTTCCTTTCACAGTAGTTCTCTGTCTGCATGCCTGCCTGTGTGCATGCATGCATGTGTGTCTCTCTGTGTGTGCAGAAAAATCAGAGATCAGCCTCAGAAGCCACCTGCCTTCTTTTTTGAGACGGGATCTCTCTTTGACCTGGGACTCTCTAATTAGGCTAGGCTGGCTAAATATCACACTCCAGGGATGCACCTGTCTCTGCACCCCCAGCACTGGGATCATAAGCATGTCTTATCACCCTGGCTTTTTTATGTAAGTCTTAGGGATCAAACTGAGGTCCTCATGCTTGTCCAATAGCACTTTATCAACAGCTATCTCCTCAGTGTCCCTTTATAAGTTTTAAGTCACCTCTAGGTTGTATATAATCCCCATATTATAAATGCTGTGCAGATGGTTACATTGTGGAGTTTGGGGAATGATGGTACATGTTCAATACAAACACATAATTTGTTTTTCCTCCAAATACTTCAACCTGAGTGTCTTAGTTAGGGTTTCTATTGCTGTGAAGAGACAACATGACCACAGCAACTCGTATAAAAGCAAATACTTAATTTGTGGCTGGCTTACAGTTTCAGAGGTTTGTCCATTATGATCATGACAGGAAAGCATGGCTGCGTGCAGGCAGATGTGGTGCTGGAGAAGGAGCTGAAAGTACTACATCTTGATCCACAGGCAGCAAAAGGGACCATGAGCCACACTGGGCATAGCTTAAGCATAGGAGACCTTGAAGCCTTCCCTCATGGTGACACATTTCCTTCATCCAACAAGGCCATATCTCCTAATAGTTCCCCTCTCTATGGGTCAAGCATTCAAACACATGAATGAGCTTATGGGAGCGATTCCTATTCAAACCATCACATTGAGAATATGGAGTGTGGACACTCTAATCAGTGGACTTTTTCCTAACGGTCATATGTTCACATACCACAGTGCTATCCTGGGGGAACTCTCACTATTTGTCTTTGCCCCACAGAGCTGGCCAGAACCTCGTGTCAGGACATGTCCAGCCCCTGTTCTAGCAGCCAGTGCCAAGAAAATGGAAAGTATCGGTCCCAAGGAGTATCTGTATGCCAGTCTAAGCATGCAAAGAAGCCCAGTTAGAACAGACCTCTGGTCCACAGCTGGCTTCAGTACTTGTAGGTCTAGTGGGCTGATGGACACACATGACAGTTATGTTCCTATGCTACATAAGGGCAGCTCGTTTAAGATTCCCCTCCACCTTTCTCCTGTGGAGAGCACTCTTTAATTATGAAACTAAGAAAGTGTATATAAATATTTAGATGGAGCATCTGCTATGCTAATGAAAACAGTAGCTCAATACAAATGGAAAGGCAAAGCTGTCTCAGGGCTGCTTCCTACTGATGAGCAACCCTAGAGGCCCCTCCTCCACACCAGGCTGTCAAATCTGAGCCAGCTCAGGTCAGTGAAGGAAGAAATTGTCAGCGCCAACCGTTGGTGTGGTGGCTTCTAGACTTTGCCAGATAGGAATCATTGCTGGGGCTTTTTAAAAATCCATACAAGGCTCCTCTGTCCTCTTAACAAAACACTGCCAGCTTTCTTGTTTTCTTTCTTTTTTAACGTTTTATTTTTAATTGTGTGTATCTGGGGGGAGGGGTATTTGCAATCAATGCAGGTGCTTTCAGAAGAAGGTATCAGATTCCCTGGAGCTGGAGTCACCTGATATAGATGCTAGGAACTGAATTTGGATCCTCTACAAAGCCACCAAGTGTTGAGCCATCTCTCCAGCCCTCCCTCTTTTCTTTAAAAAAAAAAAAGCCCACAACATAACTAGTAGGTGAAGGTCATTCTGCCTTTGAACTTAAAGGTAGCTTTTAGTCTTCAGCAGTGTTGTGGTCTTGGGGAGGCATCTTAAGATATATCACATCCTGCATCCCCAGATGGGCTCTTGAGCCCCTTGAAGTTGGCTTGTAGGAAGAAGCAGCCACAAATGAACATGGTAAGCCTGTGAGGCCAAGTATCCTCTATCCCACAGCTCCCATTATAAAGTTCAGGTGATGACTTCCAAGTTTAAAGGTCCTGTGTGAGCCAGAGGCAGACCTGAGCTTAACCTCTTGTGCCCAGGTAGAAGCCAGGCAGCAGGATTCCAGCCCCAGGACTCTTGGAGACAGATTCTGCATTCTACCAAGGAGCCTCCTTGAGTACTGAAGGCCAAGGTTGGCTGTATGGTGACCAGCCTATTTAAGTTGTCCAAAGGGGTTGAAAATAAGTTCACTCTGAAAGTCCAGAGCCTCTGCTGCTTTGAGACAGTGTTCCCTCAGTCTGTCTGGAGGAGGGACAGACCTAGTTAGCTCAGACTTCAGTACTCTCTAGCCTTTCAACCAATGCTTCTCCCACTTCCTTTTCTTGGCTCTCCAGCTACTGTGTAATTGAGACATAAGGAGAGCCTGCTCAGAAGTCCCAGACCTTTTTGGTCCCAGAGATAGAGAAATACACTGTAAGATAGTTCTAGATTCAGACTCCCGTTTGGGTCTGGCCCAGTGTGGTTTTGGGTCCCCTGGCTTTATCCTTACTGTCAATGTAGGTAGTGACCCTTTGTTCAGCTATTACTGTGAATGTAAGTTATAAGATGACTCAGCAGGCCCACATGTGACCACAAGTGGTCAGTGCATCCTGACAGCCCATTGGAAATAGTATGGACAAATTTCTGACAACTGTGTCTGTTCTGAGGAAAACACATCATGTCAGCAATGGACAGAGTAGTGTCTGCTGAAGTGTATACTACTAGAAACTCAAAAGTACCTTTTGCTTTCTGACCCACATCACCTTTATTAGGTACTTGGAGCTAAGGTTGGCAGTATTATGGCTAGCTGTTTCAAGCTGTCCAAGAAGTGTGGAGATAGGGTCTGTCTGCACTCCAGCACATGCTGTTCTCATACCACTTGGCATGAGGAGGACTTGTAGGCTTCAGGACACAGGGTTCAGCAGCATGTATCCTGTGGCATATCCACTGAACTGTTAGGTATTCAGTTACAAAACAGCAATGGCTCTTGTAACTCAAATCCGTTCTTTCCAACAGCTGGAGTCTACAGTCATGCCCTACCTCCAGGTGTTATCGGAATTCAGAGAGGGTGTGCGACAGATTGCCCGAGAGAAAAAAGGTAAGACCCCATGCTGGGTACCCCAGCCTTGCTGCTCGCCACCTGCTGGGTTACCTGTGATGGCTGTCCATGGAATGTAGGCGTATAAGCCCCATGCCAAATTGAACCTCCTCTGTTCCACAGGACTCTCAGGGCAGCATTGTATTGGGTCAGAGTTCCTTTTGACTTAGAACATCTCAGGCAGAACCTTCCTTAGGCAGAGGGCCAGGTATCTGCATAGCTCTTGTTCTGATAGAGGCAGGATAGAGGAGGGCCCAATGCACAGTCAGCATGCCCTTTGGATTTCACTGTATCTCCTTTCTGTTCCTGGTTACTTAGACTTGAGACACTGGAGAGTAGCTTGTCCTGCTGAAGTCTCAGGGTGCTTGAAGAAGCTCCTCCTGAGGCCAGAGCTAGAGTCACGTTAGTGCTCTGCCTTGTGCAGTGTGGTGCCAGGCTGCCTATGCACACCAGTTCCTCGTCCTCCAAAGCTAGGAGGTGTATGGTTTGAGATAGAGGATTACTTAGGGTGTGGAGAAAGACACCACGATTTGTGCCAGGTGGTTCTAGGGAATCCCCTGCTGCTAGCACAGGTATCCCCAGGAGGCACTCTGTCTTGGAACCTTGTTCAGGGAAGGTTTCTTTGCCTTACTAGGTGCCACACTGATTACAACATGGCTTGCTTCTCAGCAGGAATACTACTGGCCACGACAATGGTGGCCTCTGATTCAGAAGAGCCTCTCCTGCCCAATCCTCTAGTAGGCTTCCATCCTGGTCCCAGACCCAGCAGCTAGTTTCAGACCTAAACTTCCATGGCACTGGGGACCCCAGTAGCCTAGGCTATGTCCCCTGTGAGTCATGTAGGTGACAGTACCAGGCCTCTCCCAGTAGAAGACTAGGCTCAGGCAGGCATATAATTTATTGAAGTGGATAGTTGCAACAAAAGTAAACTTAAGGGCCAGAGAGATGGCTCAGAGGTTAGGGGCTCTGACTGCTCTTTCAGATGTCCTGAATCCAATTCCCAGCAACCACATGGTGGCTCACAACCATCACTAATGGGATCCGATGCCCTCTTCTATTGTGTCTGAAGACAGTTATAGTGTACTCATATACATAAAAATTATTCTTTTAAAAAAAGTAATCTTAAGATCAGCATTTGGTGCAGGACTCCTTGGATAGTGCCACTTCCTACCTCTCCACTGGCCCTCATTGTCACACAGTGCTTCTCCTGCAGCTGCAGACTGCCCTATTCTGGCCTTTCATGGAACATAGCATCTTTGAGGTCTGTCCATATAGTAGCCTACATTTGTTTTGTTCCTTCTCAAGGCTCAGTGGATTTCTGGCTCCTGTTTTAGAACTTGCTTTCTTTTCACTCCTCCTTTGATAGTAGTTGTGAATGGTGCTGCTAAGGACAGTAGCCAAGCACTCACTGGAAACAAATTTCAGGTTTTCTGGGCTTGCCCATGGGAGTGAGGATGTGGGTTTCCTATCTCCTCTACTTTCTGGATTATTCTCTATCTCTATCTCTCTCTGGTTCTACCTCTCTCACCTCCTCTCCCAGTTAAATAAAATGTGTGCGTGCCTTTTCATACATGTGTGTGGAGGCCAGAGGTCAAATTTGTTCCTCAGGATCCATCTACCTTATGAGGCAGATTCTCTCACTGGGACCTGGGATTCATTGACTCAACATGGCCAACTGGCCAGCCACTAGGGAGCCACCTGTTTCCATCTCTCCAAAGCTGGGATTGTAGCTCACAGCAGCACACCTTGCTTTTTCTATGGGTTCTGGAATTTGACTATGTTATGGGTCCTTATGCTTGTGTAGCAAGTGTTTTTACCCACTGAGCTCTTCTCTCTGTCTTCAGAGTAAGAACTGTCTCTCTGGCTCCAGCCTGGCATTTTAAATTTTTACTTATTTAGGTGGTAGTGATGGAGACTAGCTAAGGCCAATTTGGAAGGGAACCCACAGACTGCAGATGTTCATATTTCTAAGCAGAGTTTCCCTCTTATGGAGATCCTGAAAACACCTGCTCTATGCTCTTTGTGTTATGAGGTTGTGGCCATAGAGGGGCTAGCCTGATGCCTTCAGAAAAAAAAACAAAAAACAAAGCTTTTGTGTCCAGAAAAAAAAAATCTAGAATAAAAAACCAAACAAAAAGCCATCTATGATTAAAGCCTTTAGGACTCTTGATTCCCAGTGCAAGGGGAATTGGAGTTTCAGCCTGAGCAGTAGAGAATTTGTGTTGTATCTGATGTGGACCATGGTGCTGGCCTAGCTTTCCAGTATCTATCCCTTCATCCTCCACAGAGAAGGAGGATGCAGCTGGTCATTTTAGTACCAGCACCAACAGAGAAACCGACTCAGAGGTTAGGAATGTGCAAGCCTTCGGAGACTGACCACACCCATGGTCCTCTGATTCCTACCTGCTCTGTTGGTTCAGCTCAGCACCTCTGTCTCCTGCTCTCCTGTGTGTTCTTGCTCAGCCTTGGGGCAGCCACTTCTTGTGGTGACTAGGCCAGGTCTGACCAGGCTAATTTAGTGCCCTGTTAAGCCAGATCCAATGTCATCTCTGAGGTTGTGTGCAGGTTTTTCCCTGTCTGTGGCCCTTCCATATCTGCACCTGGTGGTCAGACTAGACTGACACCTCCAAGTGAGATAGGCAGCAACTGGAGGGCCATTTTAGCCACCAGACCCAGTCCAAACCCCAGAGATCCTTCACCTCAACTACATTCTGACTTGGCAGGGCATTCAGAGCTTGTTGGGGGTTGAGCAACTTGCTAGCAGCCAAGGAGCTCTTAGCTCTCAGACATATGAACAAGACTGCTGAGCTGGGCCTGTGGCAAGTGTGTGAAGTGACAATGTTAGGGAAGGGAGGAGTCCTTGAGGACATCAATATGACTCAGATAGAGTCCCTGAGTAAGTATAGCATTGGTCTGGAGACATACATGAAGGGGACATGGCCTCAGTACTGAGCCAGGTTGGCAATGACCATAGCTTTGGATATTGTGGAGCCTTGTCATTGTGTGATAAAGTTTGGCAGTACCACACTCTGGACAGCCTGATTTCTTCCTGCTCAGTGTCTCTAGGAACAGTCCACGAATGTTACAAGACAGATCGTGGCTCCCAGCACTGGTCTGCAGTGCTAGAACAGCCAATATTGGACCCTATGGGCTTGCCATAAGGGTGGCTGTGAGCCTGTGCTCTGCCTTGGACTTCTGTGGCTGTGGTGGCATGGGTAGCCTCCTGGCTTCCCTGGCTTCCTTCCTAATCCAGCAGCCAGCACCTACTCACCAGCACTATAGGAAGCACCGGTTCGGGGCCTAGACCTTCTCTACAGTCTAAAGGAGTTGTTCTTTCTTGCTCACAGTCCTTGAGGTTCTGCAGCTCAGTGATGCCCTCCGGGATGACATCTTGCCTGAGCTTGGGGTGAGGTTTGAAGACCATGAAGGTGGGTGATTCCTTGAGCTGCTACCTGGCAGCTGTTCTTTTCTACTTGCAGCAGACCTGCCTTTCCTCACACTCTTGGGGAGATACGCTGTGTGTACCCCAGTCTCACTGCAAGCTTTCTGACTTTGTGGAGCCTTTTGCTACACAGGAAAAAAAAATCCAACTCTTTAGTAGTCAAGGAGTTGCACAGGGTAGGAACAAAGAGCTCATCCAAGGCCTCCTGTGCCTGTCTGAAGGTAACTGACTTGAGCATGCTGCTCATTTCCTTCCAGAGGTTTGCTTAGCACACCAAAAGTATCTTTCTTCTTAATAAGGAAAAAGAAAATGGACAGTGCACTATTTTTAATACTGTCTTTTGAGACAGCATTTTTATTAGGTAGCCCAGGCTAGGTGTGAACACATGGCAGTTCTCCTGCCTAGCCTCCCAAGTACTGGGATTGTAGGTGTAAGCCACCACACCTGCTAAAATGACGGGCATTTGATAATTCCAGACAGACAAGGCCTTTCTATTTTACCAGGTTTTGTGTTTTTGTAGTGCTGGGATGGACTCTCGGGGTCTCAAAGCACAAGAAAGCATTCTACCCCTGAACTGCAGCCCAGCCCAGTTTTGTTATCTTTTTACTGGTTTACTTTTCCTGGTGATGATTTTTGTCTGTGTGAGCCAAAAGGCAGTGTTCTGGATCCCTGTGTGGGAGTGCTATTGGAGCCTCAGCTAACACACTCAGGGTTACAGCCTGAGCAGCAGGCAGGCAGGCTAGCCAGCCCATAGTCCCTGGGTCTCACCGACTGTCTGCTTTCAGGACTGCCAACAGTGGTGAAGTTGGTGGACAGAGACACCCTACTGAAAGAGAAGGAAGAAAAGAAAAGGGTAAGTCAACATGATGGAGCTTGAGCTTGCTAAAAAATGAAAACACTGTTGGATTTTTATGTTGTTTTAAGAATAGATGTTTGGATTGGAGAGTTGTGGCACGTGCCTTTAATACCAGCACTTGGGAGGCAGAGACAGGTGGATTTCTATGAGACCAGCCTGGTCTACAGAACACATTCCTGGCCACACAGAGAAACCCTATCTTGAAACCACATCCCCCCAAAAATCATAAAGATAACCTAACCAGGTAGGTAACTAATTCAGAAAAGAGACCCTTTGGCTGGGTGTGATACATTCTTTTAATCTCAACACTCAGGATGCAGACAAAGTGTATCTCTCTGAGTTTGAGACCAGCTGGGTTTACGTAGTTCATTCCAGGCTAGCCAAGGGTATATAGTGTGACCTTGTCTTCACAAAATACAAAGGGAGTGTAGTGGAGTTAGCCATTTATTCTGTTGTGTCTTGTTGAAATGGGGTCTCCTGTATCCCAAGCTCAGGATTTAGCTAATTGAACTCTTGATCCTACTGCTGTTACCTCCCAAGTGCTAGCATTACAGGGGTGCACCACCATCCCCCCCTTTTTTTTTTTAAATATTTATTTATTTTATGTATATGAGTACACTATAGCTATCTTCTAACACACCAGAAGAGGGCATCGGATCCTATTACAGATGGTTATGAGCCACCATGTGGTTGCTGGGAATTAAACTCAGGACCTCTGGAAGAGCAGTCAGTGCTCTTAACCACTGAGCCATCTCTCCAGCCCCCACCGTCCCCTTTCAAGTGTTGGGTTTTTTGTTTTTTTTTTTTTACTTTTTAAATGTTTTATCTATCTTAGTGTTAATATTTGTTGGGGGGTTAGCAGTAGGCAGGATGGTAGCATAGCCCTTGGTGCAGTTTTCTCATGGCTGCTGGTGTTGCTCAGCCCTTCCTGGTTTCTCTTGGTTTTACATCCCAACCTCTTAACATTTTTATTTATGTGTATGCATATATATGAGTGTATGTCACAGGAGTACAGGCACCTGTAGAGACCAGAAGTGGGCACTGGGTCCTAACAAGGGTGCTAGGAATCCTACATGGGTCCTCTGGAAGCACAGCAGGTGCTGTTCAGTACTGAGCCATCTTCCAGCCTCCATCCCTTTTGAAAGATTTGTATTCTTTTTTTTTTTTTTTTTTTTTTTGGTTTTTGGCTTTTTGAGACAGGATTTCTCTGTGTAGTCCTAGCTGTCCTGGAACTCACTCTGTAGACCAGGCTGGCCTCGAACTCAGAAATCCCACCTGCCTCTGCCTCCCAAGTGCTGGGATTAAAGGCGTGTGCCACCACTGCCCAGCAAGATTTGTATTCTTATTTATGTCTACGTGTGTGCGAGTGTGTGCCACATATGTGTGGGAACCCATGGAAGCCAGAAGAAGATACCAGGCCCTCATGGAGCTGGAGTTACAGGTTGTTGTGGCCTACCTGAACAGGGGTGCTAGGAAAAAACTCTGTTCCTTTGTAAGAGCAATGAGTTAACTCTACAGGACCCCATCCTCTTCTTGATTAATTTGAGTGCCCACTTGGCCTTGATTAGCTCCAGGGCATGAAGCTACACATCTCTAGATCATGGCCTGCATGAACTTGGTGTGTTCAGTGAGGTGCCAGCTAGGCCTCAGCTTGCTGGAGTTCTTTTGTCACCTTGTTAAGGCCCACAGCTATGGAATAGCAGAGTCATGGCTGTTGCCCTCAGTGGGAGCCATGACAGGAAGGTCAGTACTGCCTGGAACAAGTGGATCCCTCAGTTAAAGTGAAATTCATCACTTAGGAAGCATGTGTGGGCCACCTGGCTCCCACCTGATGCCAGGTGCCCTGGGTGCTGCATTTCCCCTACCATTTTGTCAGTGTATCCTCTTAAGTGTTTCTTTCCTTGTCCCCACTCTCAGCGATGGGGAGCATCCCTGCATGTAAGGACTTGGGTGTCAAAATAGGAAAAAGAACAGAAGTGTATTGTCATAGCAAGTGTAGTGATGCATGTCTATAACCAAGAGGCTGAGCCAGGGGAATTACTATGAGTTGCAGACTAACCTTAACTATACAGCAAGACACTGTTTTTTGTTGTTGTTGTCATTGTTTGGGTTTTTCTTGTTGTTGTTGTTCTTTTTTTTTTTTTTTTAAACTCACTATCACCATCTCTCTGCTCACTATCATAACTCTGGATGCAGTGAATGGGGAATGGGCACCTTGGAGTCATTGTGCTCATGGGCCAGGCACAGGCAGGCACTGTCTTGGGTGGACACCAGCTTGGAGAGTAGGCTCAGGGCAGCTTTCCCCTGGGGACCTCTGAGAAAAGAGCAACACTGATAGCTAACATTCAGGGCCATGGTTAAGCACCCTGGGATGAGTAGGGCCTGAAAGAACAGCAGGGTGGCTCAGGAATACTGAGTGTGCTGCTTCCCTAGGCTGAAGAAGAGAAGAGGAGAAAGAAAGAAGAGGCGGCCAGGAAGAAACAGGAGCAAGAAGTAACTATTTTACTTGTTTATTTAGAGTGCAGGGTCTCCTGGGCAAAAATCACACTTTGAACCCTACTGCACAGTTCTCTGTGTCTTCTTTGGGCTTAGACCAGGCACCTTTTGGAGCCTCTCAAAGGGAGCTGGCCTCTGCCTGTACACCTCAGATGGTGTCCTGGCATCAGCAATGGACAGTTTACCCTTAGTGGACCCCCAGCTCCACAGTCCTGCCACCTGAGGATTTCAGCAGTCCCCCCTCCCCCCCCCCCCCCCCCCGGGCTCTGGAGTAGATGCTTAGGTGGTCTTTCGCTCCCTGCTTTTGGTTTCCATCCCAGTTTTTCTGCTGGGTTTATGTTGAGTTTAAGGGCATGGAAGCCATGTGGTAGAGGAGGTAGAGTGGGGAGCATGGTTGGTGGCTGGTCTGTGTGCTACTCTGGCTGTGACATATATTTTGTCTATGTGTGTTGTGTGTTCCAGGCAGCAAAGCTGGCCAAGATGAAGACACCACCCAGTGAGATGTTCCTGTCAGAAATCAACAAGTATTCAAAGTTTGATGAGAATGTAAGACAACCCCTTGCTCTTCAGACTTTGGTAGCCCACATGTTCCAAACTGGAGTCTAAGGACTTTTGGCCTTGAGCCACTGGGGGTCTCCTGTTTGGAGTGGATCTCCTATAAGGACAGCTGGAATCATCCAACTCCTGTTGGGGCAAAGGCTAAGCTAGGCTGTCTCTGCCAGTTCTGTGGTGAGCTCTGGCCCCTAGCACTGTAAGCTCTGACCCCAGGCCCAGTTAAGGTGACAGAAAAAGGAATCTGTAGATTGTTCAGGGATCCTCCCAACTGCATCTGCCTGGTCACCTCTGAGCTGAGAAGTTATAGGCCCTAGTGGGACTCTGCTTCTCCCTCTAAGAAGAGTGCTCCAGACTTTTCTCTGTTCTCAGCTGCTAGAGCTCCACTGCCGTATCACTGGACTAGGGATAGTGAGTGACCAGACAACCACAGAAGTGTAGACTCACACCTGTGACCCCAGCACTCTGAGATCGAAGCAGGAGCAGCTCAAGCTTGAAGCCAGCCCTATCTTTTTGTTTTATTTTGGTTTTTGAGACAGGGTTTCTCTGTGTAGCCCTAGCTATCCTGGAACTCACTCTGTCCTTGAACTCAGAGATCTGCCTACCTCTATCTCCTAAGTGGCAGGATTAAAGGCATGTGCCACCACTGCACAGCCAGCCTCTATCTTGAGATCTGTCCCCCATCTCAAAAACACTAGATAAGGGTATGGATGCTGACCCTGAGTCAGCAGGGATGAGGACTGAAGGGCAGAGGGAACTGATGGCATCTGTGTGATCCTTGCAGGGTCTGCCTACCCACGACACTGAAGGCAAAGAGCTGAGCAAGGGCCAGACCAAGAAGCTCAAGAAGCTCTTTGAAGCCCAGGAGAAACTGTACAAGGAGTATCTGCAAATGTTGCAGAATGGCAGTGTCCAGTGATGCCACAGCAGCCCAGAAGGGGTATACCTGCCAGCCTGGCCACTATGGACTAGGCCACACCTACTCAGGCTCCGTGCCCTGATCATGTTTACAGCTGTTTTCACACCTGAATCAGGCAGAGTGGTAGCAGCTCTGGGACACTGATAATAAATTCTTCTGAACAGTGAGGCCTGGTCTGCCCTCTCAGCACTTGGAGAGCTGGCCTACAGGCGCCTGGTCAGCAGCTTGCGACTTAGGCCTCCTAGTCAATTGAGCCCCTTCAGCCAGCATGCCCGAGGAATTTCCCTCACATTGGTGAGCTGAGCTAATCTCTGCTGTGTTGGCACATTTGGTGGTATTGGAGTAGGAAAAAGGCCGACTCAGCCAACGGATCACCCTGAGCCCCAAACAAAAGCTACTCAGTTGGCTGTCTGGCTCTGATGAACACACACTGTGGGTTTCCCAGAGCAACTGCAGGGTGGCAGCAGGACAGTTGCCCTGTGGGGTGGGGCTCTGGCAAGCTGCCTGGGACTACCGTTATGACAGCAAGCCCAGATCAGTACCACTGGCTTGTAAAATAAGTGGTCTCTAGGTCCAACATCAAGTTGTTTCCTCTCCACCTACTCCTGGCTGTTTGCTCAGCCCTGCTAAGAATCAGCACCTATGCTGAATGTGTCTAGCCTTCTCTGATGATTTAAAAAAAAAAAAAAAAAAAGATATGCAGCAGCCAGAATCTGCCTGGCACCTGTAAAGGGTAGCTGCAGAGAGACCAGTGGCAGGCATGGATCCCAATTGCCACAGAGCCCGTGTGGCAAGTATGCTGATGTCTGCTGTAAGTATCCTGCCACTCTGTCCCTGTGACAGACTTTGTTGAGAACTATCCTGGAGACACCTGTACCAGCCTGGGGTACCATAGGCATGTATTGTAATAGTGTAGGACCAAAGGAGGCCATACAGTGTCTTTCAGATAGTCATCAGGCAGGATCTTCTGAGGTATGCAGCTTGTATCTCCTGTCTCATGAGGCTTCAGGGTGACTGCATCTCCAGTCTGGCAGCTGTGGCTCCATAGGTGCACTTCCCGAGAAGCCCCATAGGTCAGCGCGATCCCTCCTTGGGCTTCTGTTTAGAAGCATCTCAAGCCTCCCTATGTCACTGTGAGAAGATGAGACAGGTTCCCAGAGGGTGGAAGCTAGTGAAGCTACAAAGCCGTAAGTCAGCCTGTAAGAAGTAGTTAGCTGTGTGTCGGCTGCAGAAGTACAGAGGAATCAGCTTTGCTCTTAGCATCTACAGGTATTAAACATGTAGGCAAGACCACTGAGCAGAACCCCAGCTATTATCTGAAGCAAAGCAAATGGAGTGTTGGTGGCAATAGCCAAGAGTCTCGTGTAAGAGGTAAAATCCAAAAAGTAAAGGAACAGCAGTGCACTGTGGGTTGGACAGATCAGGACAGAGGTACTAACGTGGTCCCTCCAAGCAGTACAGATGGGCAAGCTGGCAGAATGCGGCAGCAGGGCATTCTGGGCCCTAAATGCCCTCCCTCTCCTACAGCAGTGGGCACATTCATGAAAAGCAGTCTGCCCACAAAGGATCGGGACAACCTAGAGAGACATAGCCATAATCTGGGTCTCATGGGTATTATGCTAAGGGAGAAAGTAGCAGATCTTCAAAGGTCCCACATGTCTGATTCCCAAGTGATATTTTCAAATCCAACCTGCAGAGATGGCAATAACAGGGCAACCCTGCCTGTGTAACATGATATAGAATATGATACAGTAACCAGGCTTACTGCCAAAGTCTGCCTCTGCCATTGACCTCATGTTCTGGTCATGCAGGATGGAACATTGTGGTATAACTCTGTTACAGCTGGTATTGCTGGAAGAAAAGACAGACACTCATACATGCAGAAATAGACATAGGAACACAGAGGCTTCTGGGGAGTGCCAGGCCCTGCCCCAACCCTGGTTCTACACAGCCATTGAAAATGTGTTTCTGGTAATGCAAGCTCCTGGTTTGTGATACTTCCTTACAGCAGCCACAGAAAGCAGACAGACAACCATTTGCTACCCCTGCTTTCTGTAGCAGAAAAACAGACATGAACTAGTGTTTTATTTAACAAGCAGAGTTCAGAAGTAATACAAGGGTCCAGCTAGTGTGTGGAAAACAACCAGGTAGCAAAACGTAGGCTGGGGAAGGTCAGTATTTCCATATGCCTAGTAGGACTGGAGAGACGGCTCAGCAGTTAAGAGCATTGTTTGGTCCTCCAGAGGTCCCACTTCAGGGGGCTCATAACTTTTTGTAAGTCCAGCTCCAGGGCATCTGATGCTTCTGACCTCCATGGGCACCAGCACACAGGTACATAAACCTACACACAGGCGTACAGATACAATTAAAAAGTGTTTAAAACAGTTAGGAGACAGGATTGTTAGATGCTCCCAAAACAAATATGTGGGGTAACAGATATGTTGGTCCAACTGCTACACAGTAAACATGCATAGAAATATCACTTTCTACCCTGTGTACAATTACCATGTCTATTAAAAATGAAAACACTATAAAGAATATGCTTAGCCAGGCAGTGGTGGCGCATGCCTTTAATCCCAGCACTTGGGAGACAGAGGCAGGTGGATTTCTGAGTTCGAGGCTAGCCTGGTCTATAGAGTGAGTTCCAGGACAGCCAGGACGACACAGAGAAACCCTATCTAAAAAAAAAAAAGAATATGCTTAAAACCAGGCATGGTAGCACACACATTTAGGATCTCTGTTTCAGGTCGAGAGCCAAATGGAGTTCACTGGGCTTGCAGGAGCGTGAGTAAAAGGAAACTAAAGAAGCATGGGCAGTCCCCAAACAGCTGCCATCACTGGCTCACTCCAGCAAGGCTTCTCCATACATGGAGGACATGGAGTCTCACCCTCCAACCCATCATTAACGTTCTACTTTCTGTAGACTAGCATCTGCCAAGCTGTGCAGCTGAAGCACAATTACATGAAGCAGGAAGGGAGGTGCAGGCAAAAGTGGTTGGACTCCCAACCATCATTAGACCTTCACCACATCTTATGAGGAAACAATAATCGACTCACTCCATCTGAGGCTCTTGAAGAAAATAACAGCCACTCTGTTGAAGATGGTTTTAGGCTGTATGTTGTAACTTGAGGCAGACATCTTGAGGGGTTCAAAGAACTGCCCTTTAGGGAGGTTGACATTACAGGGTTCTTCAAATTCCTGCTGGGATGTTCTAGGCCAGACACTCAAATTAGAAGATGCCAGAGCACCCAGAATCACTAGGTACCAGCATGATCCTTGCTAATGTTACAGCCCAAAATTACCTTCACATCCTAATCCCTGTCACATCAGTGGACCAGAAGCACCTACCCCTGAGGACACCTCCTTTGTGGGCTCCCCTGCACTGTGTAGGGACAAGAGCCAACCTGAGATAGTCATAGGACCTATGGTATGTTACACTGCTGCCTACTGTATGGCCTTAGCCATTATCCATTTTGGAATCCTTTCCTCCAAAAGCCTGACACTCCCAGATGCAGGGAGGTAAGGACAAAGCAGGTGTTGAGAACTGTGCCATCCAGTGACTTGAAGCAGACAGCAGCGATGGTGGGAGTTCTGGCTGGAAACAAAGGCCTCGGGAGGGGACTGTCAGCAAGACTTAAATCACAGGAGAAGGGTCTGAGGCAGACAGAAGGGATTTTGACATTATTCTCAACTTTATTTGAAACTCTTAAGAGGACTAGAGGAACAGCCAGGGCATGGGCAGCTCCAGATGCAGACAAGTGGACTTCAGATGGCATCTAAGTTTTAAGTAAACCTATAAACTCAACAGGTCCTTTTAGCCACTCAAAAGGCTGTTAGAAGCTGGGCAGTGGTGGTGCACGCCTTTAATCCCAGCACTTGGGAGGCAGAGGCAGGCGGATTTCTGAGTTCGAGGCCAGCCTGGTCTACAGAGTGAGTCCCAGGACAGCCAGGGCTACACAGAGAAACCCTGTCTCGAAAAACCAAATAAATAAATAAATAAATAAATAAATAAATAAATAAATTCCAAGTTGCATTACTACTGGCTCCCCTCGGCATTCGATTTCCTGAGCACAGGGCTTGTGTGTGACCAGATGTCCCCCATGGGCTTGGTGTGGTCTGAAGGGTGTGATTAAAGGGATCTGCTAGGCTGCAGCTTCTGACTGCTGGGACCTTGGGTGGTTGGATTCATTCTTTCGTTATTACTACATAAGCGGACAAAAGTCAATGAGAACAGCTAATACTGGCCTCAAGCTGACAACTCACCTGGTGCTGCTCTAAACCCACCCCCAAGCCTCTTGAAGTAGGCACATGGGAAAACAGAGGTACAGGCACTTACAGGTTCACCAGCTAGTTAGGAGTCTCACCCAGGAGTCCCTACCCTTTAACTTCTGATGATAGCATCCGCACAGCCACTAATACCTGCTTTGCTTTAACATCAGGTGAGATGCACAGGAGCCCTCATAGAAGAACCACTTCCTGGTGCCTGTGCACGTGACATCTAGAGAGGGCCCTAGATATGTAATCCCATCAGGGTGAAATCAGGAGGGTAGGACTAGGATTTGGACCTAAGGAGAGGCCATGTGCAGACAACAGTTAGGATTACAGTATTGCAATCATCAGCCAAGGAAAGCCTGGGCACAATGCAGTGGAGGATGTAAGGAGGGAGGCCCCATCCCAAACCTCACTGAAGTACAGCTGCCACATACTCACTTCACTCTTCTAATCTCCAAAGTGCATTTCTGGTTAGTAAGCTACCAACTTGGGCTGCTTGGTTGTAGCAACTCAGGAAAGCAGTACAGCATTCTTTTAAGTCCTTGCAAATGGGAGGTTTGGGGAGAATATTGCCTACCTGCTAGTCAAGTCACTGCAGGGGAAGACTTCACATACCTCCATCAGATTCAGGAACCAGCACCACTTCCCATGGTGCCTCCCACCTTGTTGCCACCTACACTAGCCCTCAGGTGGGGTAGATGCCATGACAGAAGTAGGCTTTGGACTATTTAATAGATTGGACTTGAATTTGAAAATGCTGACCAAAGCAACCTTTACCAGACAAAAGAATTAGTTCCTTTCTTTTTAGACTTTCATGTGCATCGATCTTTTGCCTGCATGTATGTCTGTGTTAGGGTGCCAGATCCTCTGGAACTGGAGTTAGAGACCGTTGTAAGTTGCCATGTGGGTGTTGACAATTGAACCTGGGTCCTCTGGAAAAGTGGCAGTGCTCTTAACCACTGAGCTATCTCGCCAGCCCTCCAAAAAAACTCATTTCTAAGAAATGAAGACAATTTGTTCATTCATTCCAGTTTGGGAACCTTATTTGCTAGCCAAACTGACATGGTGAGGCTGGGCTGGTACTGCACTCCCTGCTCCAGCCCCAGGCTACATAGAGGAAATACCTCCCTGGTACCCTTGTCAGCAGAAATGAGGGCACATAGCCCAGCATGATGCATTTCCTTCCTCCTTAGAGACCTCCACTCAGGTAAAACTGGATCCTTGACTATACCACAGTAAAGAATTTCAGAACAAGTCATAGTGAAGCAAAGTTAGCAAGCGTATTAAGCAGAGATAAAAAATGGGGCATGCTTTGGATTTACGTGTAGGCATGGAGTAAGAGACAGATGAAAGACAGTCCATATTTAAGACATGAGTGCATACTACTGATAGAAAGCCAGGCTAACCTACCTACCTTAAGATCAGCTGTTGATGTGACCCTGTGGCTAAGTCAGATTGCTCAAAGGATGTAATTTACAGCAATAGCTCAGCTTGCTCAGCTTGCTCTTTATATAACCCAGGACCACCAGCCCAGGCGTGACACCATCCACAGTGGACTGAGCCCTTCCTCATCAACCGCAAAATCAAGAAATGCCCCCAGCAACTTGCCTACAAGCCAATCTTACAGAAGCACATAGGAAATAAATAAATAAATAAATAAATAAAAATGAAAACCTCCATGTGTACATTCCACTGAAATTAACTGTACCACATGGTTTTAATGTTCTCTCTGTATCTAGCCACTGACATGTGACACATGGGGTACCCTAATGATTCCAAGTGAACACCTCTGAAAGAACACCACGTCACACACACACACACACACACACACACACACATTCTAGACATTATTTGTGCTAAAAATTAACTTTAAACTGGGTGATAGTGGCACATGATTTTAATCTCAGTTCTTGGGAGGCAGAAGTAAGTGCATCTCTGAGTTTGAGGCCAGCCTGGTCTACAGAACAAGTTCTGGGACAGCCAGAACTACCAGAAGATAAAAATAAACAATAAGACTAAACATTTTATTAACATTTAAAAATTAAGTTTTGTCATGCTGTAGACCCCCCCAAACCTTCTAAGGCCCTCTCTTAACTCCTATGCTTCAGCCTGTATTCAAATAGCTTTATTAACCCAGGCATGGTGGTGAACACCTTTAATCCTAGGAGGTAGAAGCAGACAGATCTCTATGAGTTCACAGCCTAGGGCTACGTAGACTCTGTCTCAAAGATAAATAATGAAATATTGTTATTAAACTTATTACTAGCTGTTGGGGTCTGAGCATTTTATTCAAGGGATTGAAATAAAGATACACACAGATTGTAAGGTAGCTAGGAAATTGTATCGAAAGGTGAATAGTACAGATCAGAAATACTCTGTGATAGACCCAGAGGCTGGCCTTAAATTTAGAGATCTGCTTGCCTCTGTCTCCTGAGTGCTGGGATTAAAGGTGTGTGCCACCACTGCCTGGTGTCTTTTTTTTTCTTTTTTAATATTAAAAAAAATAAGTTGGGTGAACTTTTACACTGCCCATAGCAATATTAGAAGAGGAGTGTGTGTGTAGTCCAAACCAAATGGAGTCTCTGGCTGCCAAACTATTTTCTATACTTGTCTGATTTAACCACATCCACTCCCCAAATAAAAATGAAGTAAAAACCCGGCGGTGATGCTGCACGGCTTTAATCCCAGCACCTGGGAGGCAGAGGCAGGTGGATTTCTGTGAGTTCAAGGCCATCCTGGTCTACAGAGCAAGTTCTAGAACAGCCAGGGCTTTTACACAGAGAAACCCTGTCTTGGAAAACCAGCCACCAACCAACCAAAAAACAACCTTGTATCTTGATGCATGTGAGAAAAATTTAAAGACATATGAGCTTAATTACTTTTCTTAATTTTGTAAATGAAACTGTTTATATATAGTCCCAATTTAAAGATGAGAGAGACTACAGTTTACAATGCTGTAAACCCTCTGGCGTTCAGTAACCACACTTCATTTTAACTTTTGTTTGTTTTTGAGACAGGGTTGGATGTTGCTCAGACTGGCCCTAAACTGGCTACATAGCTGAAAGTGACCAACTGCTCATTCTATCACCTGCATCTCTAATCTCACAGGTGCTGGGATGAAGACATGCATGCTGCACCACCATACCGAGCTTTGTTTTCAACTACCCAGTTTGTAGATTTTGTTAGGAAAGCACACATTATCTGCAAGCAAGCTATTTATTTAATCAGATAGTGTCTATTGCTTTCATGAAAACACCATGACCAAAAAGCAAGTTAGGGAGGAAAGGGTTTATTTAGCTTACATTTCTATATTGCTGTTCATTATTTGAGGAAGTCAGGATAGGAACTCAAGCAGGGCTGGAACCTGGAGGCAGATGCTGATGCACAGGCCATGGAGAGGTGCTGCTTACTGGCTTGGGCAGCTTTCTTTCTTACAAAACCCACCATCAGCCCAGGGATGGTATTACCCACAATGGGCTGGGCCCTCCCCCATCAATCATTAAGAAAATGCCTTACAATTGGATCTTATGGAAGCATTTTCTCAAAGTTCCCTCCTTTCAGATAACTCTAGCTTGTATCAAGTTGACACACAAAACCAACCAGTACGGATGTGTTGAACTTTTTCTATCAGAAGGATAGTCCCAGGCAGGCACCGTAGTCAGAGGGCCAGAAGGCCTTGGGAAGTAGGCGGTGCTTTCCCCAGGCCGGGGAGGGCAGGGGTTTGTAAGTAATCTGGGAAGAGCGCTGCAGACAAGGCCCAGGAAATTCAAACCCTAGAGATCATAGCGGGTTCAAGCTACAAGTCCAAATTCTTACACCCGCCCAGCGGCCCCTTTAAAGAAGCACGGAGCTGCGCGTGCGCCGGAACAAACGTCACTACTCTATTTACATATAGCTCGCGGGCTTAGGCTCGGCGCCATGCCCCCCTCAACAGATTTTGATTGGATGTTGCCTCTCCTAGCGTGGGTGCAGTTGATAAACAGCTCTATTGTCCATTCGTCGCCCGTTTTGCTCGCAGAGGGCGGAGCCTGGAGATACGGCCAATGGCAGGTGGTTTTGTTGGCGACCACGGCGGCGCAGCCCGGGAGCGAGCTTAGGACGGGCGCCACTGCCGCAGGAGGCGCGAGGTGTGGTGCTGGCGGGTAACGGCGCGGCGGGCGGCTAGCGAGGGACTGGGGCGGAGGAGGTGGAGGCAGGGGGTGGGCGGCGCGGGCAGGCCGACGCGCCATGGCGGCGAGCAGAGGCGGGCGGCGGCCCGGTCAGAGGTCCGTGTGGTGGGTGGCGGGCGATGGCGGGCCCGTCCCTCCTCCGTGCAGCCCCGCCCCCGGCTGAAGGTCAGCTCGCTTTGTTCCCGCCGCCCGAGAGCCCACGCGAAGCCGCGCAAGCGGTTCCTTGAGGGGGATAAGGCCTCCCCAGCGAGGCGGGCCTGGAAAGGAAGGGGTCTACTGGGCCGCCGCCTCGCCCTTCCGGGCTTTGCATGCTCTCCGCACAGTGCCCTGGTCAGACCTCACTCTCTGAGCCTGCGGTGCAGGCGGAACTAGCGTAGTGACACACACTGAGGCTTGAGACCCGTGCGCCTCTAACGGGTTCAGGGTTGCCATCAGTACCCCTTCTCCCAGGGGTATCCTTGAGGCAAGTTGCCTTGCACGTCCTCCAACTCTGCTTTGCTGACTTTTGGAGGAATTTCCGCGGTAGCTTCCTGCGCGTACGCTGCCATAACGAGCGTATGCATATTCCCCAGCAATAAGACTGAAGTTCAAGTTTTTGGTCCAAAAATTACATGTTTTTAAGTTACACTGCCGCCTTCCTGTCATAGTGTTGCCTCCTCTCGGTGACTAATCTCTGCTTACTACACACCAGAGGCTCCTTTAAGCTCCTGACGTGTCTAAATTCCATTCACAATAATACGTGATTTAGGTGCAACAGGCTGAGTGTGCCTTAGCAAGAAACGGCTGAGTTCAGAAGTGGTTCGGTTTGTGGAATATTTGTAGGTTTGACAGATGAGCATCTCTAAACTGAAAGTACAAAATGTGTCATAAAACTCGAAAAGAAATGAGTTTGGGGATGTTCTGATTTTTTGGTATAGGAGTGTTCGACCTGTATTGCAAATTAAGTCCCTTAGGTTTAGTGTGATGGTAGTTTGCATCTAAACTCAAATAGATTTAATCTGGCTCAGTTTTAATAATAAACATTTATTATTAAATAAATACCGTATTGAAACAAATACCATTCAGATGAACAGTGAGATTCAGAGAAAACAGAGCTTTGATAGGATTGGGGTAAAAGAGAGATACTTTCACCTGTCGGGTAGTCTACAGTTGTATCATTTTATGCCTTTAACTAAAGTAAATGCTGTAAAACTCAGTTGTTGGTCTTTTTTTCCTTAGTTGACCAATGTTACTGGTTCACAATGTCATAGCATCTAAACACATTTTGATATTTTAGCTTTAGGTCCAGAACTGTTTTTCAGAGTTAATATAGAATCACTAGTGAAAATAATAGCGATTTTATCATTTTCTGGAATTTTGTTACCAAAGTTCTGGGGAACAATGTATATATTTTGGGATCTTCTCAGAAAGATCATGGCCATTATGGCTTATGAACTGGCCATTTGGCTTTGTGTAGTTGAGTATATAGAGTTTACCAGTGGGCAATAAATAATACTCCTGCAGGGATGGTATTCTTAGGGATGAGGTAGTTCACCACTTTGGTCTAACATTGTACTTGAATCTTAAAATGTCCCAACTAAGATAGATGTGGCAGTATACACCTATATTCCCAACTGCTCTGAAACGCTTTAAAATCTATCTTGATAACACAGCAAGATCCTATCTCACTCCCCCCCCCATTTGCCTCTTGTTAGTGAAAGTATGCTATGTCCCTGCTAGCTGTCTTTATGCTGTATATAAAGGTTTGTGTTGTATTTGTATACAAATAAAATTGCCAGTACTTAAAATTTTGTCTTTGAAAAAAAAAATTCTGGGCAAGAGAGTAATTTAGGGGTGGGAGAGATAGCTTAGCAGTTAAGATCATTGGGTGGTCTTGCAGAGGACCTGCGTTTGAGTCCTGTACTCATAGGGTGGCTCCTAATGGTCTATAACTTAAGTCTTAGGGTTCCAGTACCCTCGTCTGGCCTCTGCAAGTAGTGCACAGACAAGCAGGAAAACCACCCATAAACATAAATAAGTTAAACATTTACGAAAGGGTGGTTTAAATCTGTGAAGGTCTAAGGGCAACTCTCAGTATGAAATAGGCAGATAGATGAGTACATTGCTGCTTGGATCCAGGCCCAGGTGACCTGTTTTGAAGAAAGAAAGAAAAAAAAAGACAGTAGTACTGAGCTGTTGTGGACCTCTAGCCAGTGAGCACAAGGTTTTTTGTTTACTTAGAAGGAAGGATAAGTGGATGTGCTGGCTTGTATCTGTATTCCAGCACTTCAGAGGTAGTAGAGGCAGGAAGCTCGAGGCCAGCTAGCAACTACTACAGCAAGAAAGATGAAGTGTGTTTAGGCATTTAGAATTAAAACTGATGTCATTTTGCTGCACTTATTGCTGTAGTAGAGGAAGATGCTAGGGAAATAGCAGGGACTTCTACCCTCAGCCTTTGTTAGGGACTACTACCTGACAGTGGTAGCATGAAGGCTTCCTAGACCACACTTGGGAGACCTGTCATTGATCATAGATCTGGTGGGTAAGAATGGGTAAATAGCAGAGCCTTGGATTGGACTTTTAGGCATTTTGAAGACAAAGTTGGTGATAGGGTAGATTTGTTTTCATTAGCAGTCCAGTCTCCTCTGTCTTCGGTAGAGGAAGCTCACCTGCTTTATTTTGGTCTGCTATTGAATTTTACAGTAACAGGAGGCATATTTTATTTTTATAGTGTGAAGACTACAGATTTACCTTTTGATTTTGACTGCTTGCTGCATAGCCTTAAATTCCTTTTTCCTGTGTTTGTAACAGTATGCTTCAGTCTTGTGTCCAGGAAACTCAGTCTAGTGAGGTGAGATTAGCTCTGAGCTTGCTTGCTTGCTTGCTTTCTTCCTTCCTTCCTTCCTTTTTTTTTTTTTTTTTTTTTGGAGACAGGGTTTCTCTGTGTAGCCATGGCTGTCCTGGAACTCACTCTGTAGACCAGGCTAGCTTTGAACTCAGAAATCCACCTGCCTCTGCCTCCCAAGTGCTGGGATTAAAGGCGTGTGCCACCACTGCCTGGCAGCTCTGAACTTTATGTACAAAGAGACAATTATATTTATGATTTAAGTCACATACAGTTACTTCAGAGTAGCTTTATGGCTTTGTGTCTTAGTCATGCAAGATCTCCAGCACATGTCTAGGGTCTCCAGTGTAAAGCAAATAGTGAGTGGTCTTCTCCTTCCTGCAGCAGGAACAGGTGAGAGTCAGATGTGGGAGGATACTTTTGAGACACCAGAGTCTTGGGAGGTTGTTTGTAATTTCAAATTTGAGGGAAGAAAATAAATGCCTCTTAACAAGAAGAGATAGTCAGTGCTGGATTAAGAAAACTGTTCTAATATCTGCTTGTTCATATTTTCATAACTTCCAAGTGCTGCAGAGGTACCTCTCCTACCAGAGGAGCATTTTGCTTGAGGGGGGAAAAAAACCATAATTTTTCCTTTCTTCCTGAAGCCTGGTGGTTTGGCCTCTAGAAATCTCTGGTGAGATGACCTGCTATTTTCTGCTGGAGGTATTTCAGTACATGTTGTAAGCAGGTGTGACTAAGGAAATGTCCTCATCTTGTGTCTTCCAAAATTGCATAGGATAGGCCAAGATGTTCAAAGGGAGTTCAGTACCATGGTACTTACATCCAGGGATTAACTGGGCCGAGATATCTGGCTACCTGTTTCATGGCAAGTCCTTTGCTAAGCCCTGAACTCTGCATTGAGTCAGTGGATATGCTCTGCCCTCCTGAAAGTTTTCCTTCTTTGGTCCTTGGCCCCACTGATGAGAAGTTTCAAAAGTAAGCAGAAAAGCACCACCCAGCACCTGCACTGATCAATCTAATGTACATCTGGTTGCTTAAAAATATTATGGACTAACAAGATGGCTCAGCTGACAAAGGCATCTGCTGCCAAACCTTAAGACCTCAATGTGTTCCCTGGCTCCACATGGTTAAAAGGAAAAAACTGACTCCTGGAAATTGTCTTCTGACCTCTGTGTACATGGCACAAACAACCCCCCTGACCCCTAAGGGCCTTTTCTGATCTTAAGTTGCAAGTCAGTACTCCTGGTTACACATCCTTATCTTCTCTGGGTCAGCCTGTCATCTTTCAGACTGTGAACCAAGTTACTGTGCTTTAGAGTTCTGTTATATTTGTATACATACATGCATATGTGCCGGAAGTAGAAGTCAGAACAACTTTTGGGAGTCTATTCTTTCCTACCATATGGTTCCCAGTAATCAAACTCACATTATCAGGCTTAGTGGCTAGCACCTTTTATCCACTGACCCATCCCTCCAGGCCAGTTTAGGTTAATAGTACTCATTTGTTTATCTTGTGTTAAGATGTTGAAGACCTTTGGCTTTTATGAAGACAGATAATATATAAAAGTGTAGTGTGAAGTGTGATGCCACTCCACAGCTTATGCCTTTCTTTGTCTTTCAGGAGTGCCAGTTTAGGTGTTCATGGTTAAGAGCACTGGATGCTCTTGGCAGAGGACATGGGTTTGGTTCTCATTACCTATGTGGTGGATCAAAACCACCTATAACTCCAGTTGCAGGAGGATCTGGTGCCCTCTTCTGGCCTCCTTGGGTACTACACATATATGCTACACATGCAGGCAGACATTCATATACATAAAAGATTTATTTGTTTGATTTGTTTTTTAATCTTTAAGAAGTGGCCAGTTTAAAATTTGCTATAAAGTTTAAAGTTTTTCTTCTGAAAGTTTTTTTTTTTTATGTTTGGAGCAAAAAAAAAAAGAAAGGAAATGAACCTAAACCTCTGTATTCTATTAACTTAGTATCCCCTGATGACTGTCATAATCTAACTTGATTGTTAGGGTTTTTGTTTGTTTTGTGTTTTAAGACAGGTTCTTCTGTAGCCCAGACTGGTCACTAACTCGCCATGTAGCCAGCATAACCATACCTTTCAAGTCCTGGAATTACAGGTGTGCATCATTATATCTAGCTCTTGATGCCTTTTAAAAGTAGTTTGCCTAATAAGGCTTTGTGCTATGGCTTCATAAAACCAGTATTTAACCTGTCATTTTAACCTTAAAAACAAAATGGATGTTTCTCTAAAACCTGCATAGCTCTTTATGACTTTCGGTGTTTGGTAAACATAGTAAGGGATGGTGCTGGAGCATGTGCTGGCACTTTGTCTTGCCTTGGTCTCAGTGTTCAGAGAAAAGAATCACGGGGCAGGATAGTCTGTGTGAATGTGTCATAGAGATGGGCTGGCTTGCTGTACCACTGTGGTGAGGCAATTGACCGTCACAAGTGCTTCAAGTGGTTGTGGCTTCTCAGTCTTTGATGGTGAGACTCATGTGCTGAGGATTACTGTACAGCTGGGAAGGGGTGGTGGGCTGGGAGTGTAGTCTGGAGAAGCTGCTTTTAGTCATAGGTAGGTAATGGAGTACTGTAATCGTGGAGCCGAAGTGTAAGGAGTACCCGTGTGTAACCACCTCAATAGTATTTATTATTCATTCTTTAACCCAGAAATCTTATATGAAAATCTTGCCATCTAAGTTAAGAATAGCAAGAGGTAGGAAACCACATTTGACCTAGGTGTTCAGTGGAGACCATGAACAAAAATATATAGTAGAAAAGCCTTGTTGGACATCTGGACAATAGTGTTTGCTGGCATTGAGAATGGTGAACTTTGTAGAGTAGATGTAGGAATGTAGATCTTGTGGCCAGTGGGTTTGGACTCCAAAGAAGATCTGTGGTCTGAGGAAGATTCTTTAGGGGGTGAAGCTGAGTGTGGGAAGCTGCTGTGTTGCTGTGGGTTTGGTCATCTGCAGTACTATTGTTGCTTTACTCTTTTTGCTTCTATAAAATAACTTAATTTAAAAAAGACTAGTCATATGTACTGGCTGGTTTTGTGTGTCATCTTGACACAAGAGTTCTCAGAGAGGAAGGAGCCCCAGTTGAGGAAATGCCTCCATGAGATCCCGCTGTAAGGCATTTTCTCAATTAGTGATCAATGGGGGAGAGCCCCACTGATTGTGGGTGGGATCACAAGTGAGCTGGTGGTCCTGAGTTCTATAAGAAAGCAGGCTGAGTAAAACAGGGGAAGCAAGCTAGTAAGTAGCATCCATCATGGCTTCTGCATCAGCTTCTGCCTCCAGGTTCCAGCCCTGCTTGAAGTCCCTGTTCTAACTTCCTTTGGTGGTAACAGCAATGTGGACGTGTAAGCAGAATAAACCCTATCCTCCCCAACTTGCTTTTTGGTCATGTTTCATTGTAGTGATAGAAACCTTAACTAAGACGTGTGACGTGTTTTTGTGCATTTTGAGTTTGTTTTGAGACAGAGTTTCTTGTGTATCCCTGGCTGGCCTGAACCTCAATATGTAGACACTTGCCTGTGCCTACCAAGTCCTGGGATTTAAAACCACCTGCACATATTTTATTTTTAAACAATAAAAATCTAATAGAAGATTCAGCTAGTTAACTGCGAAACAGTTGTCCATCATCACTCTTGCTGGAACTGTTTTTCCTGTCTCCTGTTTTCCTGGCAGGAGCATAGCTTTCAGAAAGTCTCATGTACACTTGGCAAGTGTGAGGGGCTATGTATGGTTGCCTCACTTCATCATACCCCTTTGAAGTGAGACAGTTGCTTTGAGATCAAGTATTCTTACAGAGTAGTCTTGTGGAGTGTCTCATGGTGTTTTTACAGTGCAGGTGGCATAAAAGATAGATTAACATTATTCCATATATTTGAGAGACAGTTCAAACAATGTGCTTTTGAATTGTTTGAATAAGTTGCTATGTGGGTCTGTTAGGTTTACTGTAGAGAGAAGGCAGATTAAGATTCTGTTCTTATTATGAAGTCTGGTCACATTAGTCTGGTCAGTGAATCCAGAGTGATTCAGAATCATTCTGAATGATGTGAATCCAGCTCAGTTTGTAGCGTACGTGAAGCCCTGGGTTTCATACTCAGTCCTGCATAAGCCCAGCATGCTGGTGTATACTTGTCATCCTAGTACTGGAATGTGGAGGCTGAGGGTCGGACATGGAGGGTCATCAACTACAAAGCAAATTGAAGGCCAGGCTGGGATACATGAGACCTTGTCACATAAAAATTTTTTTTTAAGTAAAGCATGAAAATTCACTTCAGTTTAGTTTTATCTTTTGACATGGTCTCATTGTGTAGCCCTTGTGAGTCCAAGAACTCTCTATACCTCAAACTCATAGTGATCTATTTGTGCCTGCCTCCCAGTTGTTAAGATTAGAGACATGCACCACCATGTCCAGAGAAACCTAGATCTATCTAAATGTACCTGTCTATGAGATTATACATGTGCCTGCTCATATAACTTCAGGTCACATCAGGACATTTCCATTTCCTTCAACTGCCATGACTGGTGGAGTGCCATCATGGTGTTGGCAGGGTAATGCAACATTTGTGTGTATGTGTGTGTGTATGAATATAATTGTGAACTTTCTCATTTGTAGGGGACAAAGGCATTCGTTCAGATGGCAGAAAACAGGTAAGCCAAAATGGACTTTGCTTACTAGACTTCAAAGTTTGGGTAGGGAGCTAGAGCCCATTGTATTTCAGAAACTAGAATTCAAAGTTAACTAGTTTAAACTTCAAGTGGTAATGTCCTTTTTACTCCCTTATGCTGGCAAAGAAATTGATCTCAGACCCTAGCTGTCTCAGACAAAGTTTCTGTAGTCCCTAGCCTTTAATCCCTGTGTCATTAATCTGACATACATCTGACAGTCATTAATCTGACATACCTACCAGGGATCAGGGAAGAGGTTTTTAGTGGGATAGTCAAAGTCAGTGTTGGTTGAGTGTTGTTTTGATTTTTTTTTAGTTGGCATATAAAATAGAAGATTTTATCATGGCATTTTCATACATGTATGTCATTAATTTTGCTCATAATTGCTCTTCATTTTCCCATAGCTCCCTCTGCTTTCATGTCACAGAGATGCACGGAATGAGCTTGTAGAACATTGTCTTCAGGAAGAAATACATGGCTCTTTGGTAGCCAGTCAGGCCTGTGTTTGTGAAGCCCATTGTTTTGGTGATGCTGCATAGTTGGCAGAGCACTGCTGTCATTGCATCTACTGCACAGGCCACTTGTGTGCTCTGCTGACCAGAGAGTAGCTTATTGTTCCAGTAGTGTGGTTTAAGCACTACAGATCAATTATACAATCAAGAGATTGACTGTCAAAATAAAAATTAGTAGGCTGGAGAGATGGCACAGTGGTTTAGAATGTGTACCACTTTTGCACAGACCTAACTTTTTGTTCCCATCACCCACATAAGGCTACTCACAAACTCCAGTTCGGTGGATCTGGTGTCCTCTTGTAGCTTCCATTGGCGTTGCACATTCCCACATGGGGGCATATTCATAAACATAATTTTTGTTGTTGGGTTTTGTTTTTGTTTTGTTTTTAGGACAGGGTCTCAATGTGTTCTAGGCCCTAGGTGGCCTAGAACTCCCTGTGTGCACAAAGATGGCTCAAAATTCCTAGAAATCCACCTGCCTCTGTTCTCAAGTGTTGGGATTGAAGGTGTGTATCATCACACATGGGACATACAAGTTCTTTTTAGGTTTTTTGAGACAGGATTTCTCTGTGTAGTCCTGGCTGTCCTGGAACTCACTCTGTAGATCAGGCTGGCCTCGAACTCAGAAATCCGCCTGCCTCTGCCTCCCAAGTGCTGGGATTAAAGGCATGTGCCACCACTGCCCGGCTTTTTTTTTTTAATTATAGAGATAAAAATGAGGCAAAGTATGGTAGTTCACAGTTGTCATCCTAGGAAGCCAGGGCTACTGAGTTAGACCCTATCTCAAACAGAAAGGGAAAATTAAGAAGCTTTGGCAAGGGCTACAGATTAGACCTATGCAGAGCAGGCTTTCTATTGGGTGTGAGGAAAGAGAGCTGGGTGGGTGTGATCTTTTTAGATGGGAAGACATCTCCCTTAAATAACACATTCATGTCTGTGTTATCTGTTTTGTTTGTCGTCTCCCTTCCTCCTTGGGAGACAAAGTCTTATTATGTAGCTCTATCTGTCCTGGAATTTACTATGTAGACAAGGCTGGCCTTGAACTCACAGAGATAAATTTGCCTCTCCCTCCCAAGTGCTGGGATAAAAGGAATGGTGCAGCATGTTGGTCTTCACCTGACCTGGAGTCTCTTGCTGTACAGATAGATCCCTAATACATTGGATAAACACTCAAAGTGCCAGTTGATGCTATCTCTGAAAGTCTGTTCATAACACTTTTTGTAAACTTGTTGTTTTAGTCTTTCAGAAGGAGGCCCTGCAGATTCTGTGGAAACTGCTAAAAATGCCAATAATACAGGTCAGTGCAATGGATGAAGCATGATTATAGAGGGTTTCCATGTATGGCTGGGAGTCTCTTCTCCAGAACCACTTTGTTACAATAATTATAGTAGCAGTAATGGATTTCTGTCTTAAGAGAAAAATCAGCATTTCGTTTAGTGATTCATTCAGAAATTTAGCTCCGTGAAAGAGAACAATACAACCTCATTCACTGGCTCTCACAATGACCTGAGTGTCACAATGTTAACCAGACTTGCACCCAACTTTGAAGCAAAACCTGGATGTATTGTTGTGTATGTAAATTCACATGCAGTCATGTGCAGTGCACATCTGGTTGAATACATACACACAATAATAAAGATAAAATGGAAAAAAAAAATCTTAATCTGTCTCTAAGCACGTGGGAGTCCAAGCAGGAGGGTCTTAAGTTCCAGGTTCGACTCCATTACCTAGTAAAGGACAGTTCCTACTCTCTTGGTGTCTCCTTTTTTTCTATTTGGGGAACAGGTTCTAAATTATAGCTCAGTATTACAAGTTCAGAACAAAGACATGTGAGAAGTAGGTCAGAGTACTTGTAGGTAGGTTTGGGTAGGGAAAGGGCTTTCCAGGAAGAGGGCATTCTGGGGAGAGCCATCTCTGTGGATTAAGTGGGTGGATGCTTTAGAAGCTAATTTTGTCCTTGGCTTCCAAACACCAGTGGGACTGGGGGACAAGGTGTAACCAGAGTTAATTACCAGCCCCTGAAAGTTGATAGTCAATGATCTCAGGGGCCTAGGGTTTAGCTGGCTACAGGCAGGAGCCTCTGACTATCACCAACCACCTACTGGGGTGATTAACAAAAATACTTTTTTGTTTCTTTTTGAGACAGGTTTTCTTTGTGTAACCAACTCTGACTGTCCTGGAATTGGCTATGTAGACCAGGCTGGCCTCAAACTCAGAGATCCACCTGCCTCTGCCTCCTAAGGCCTCCTCACCCCCACCCCACCCCCAAACAAAGATACTTTAATAAAGATATGTCTCTAAACAAGTATTTTGCTATATTTAGACATTAGGAGTAAAGATAAGTAGACATGTATTGGGAATTTATATAATTGTTTATTTTAAAGCAAATGTAGTCTGAGGTGCTACTGTTTCTTATTATCTGGACCCAACACAGGCCTCTTTTCTTATACTGAATACTGGCTTAAAAATCATTAGAGGATGGGTACTACTTTTTTGTTTGTTTTCTGAGATAGCTCTATGTAGATCTCTGTGTAGCCCTGGCTGTCCTGGAGCTTACTGTATAGTCCAGGCTACCCTCAGAATTAAGATTGCCTGCCTTTCTCCTTCTTGAGTGCTGGGAGTAGGATTCTCTGCCACTATACCCAGCTGGGAACATATTTCTAACAGACATTTGTGATAATAAGGATTGAGCCCCAGGGCTTCATATGCTAGGCAAGTACTATATGGACTATTGAGTTACAGTACAGCTCTCTCTTGGTTTTTTATTATGAGATAAGCTCTTGTCATGGCATTTCCTTGCTCATCTTTTTGAGTGTAGCTTGGGTTAACAAGTTTGAGATCCATGTTGGTGTTTGAGTTCTTGGCTGCTAAATAACTGTTCTCATTCCAACTCCTCATAGAAAAACTCACAGACCAGGTGATGCAGAACCCACAAGTGCTGGCAGCTTTGCAGGAACGTCTTGACAACGTCTCTCACACTCCTTCTAGTTACATAGAAACGTAAGTATATAGCCAGTCGGGCAACAGAACAAGCATCTTCTTGCCTTAGAGTAGGAGCAAGTGTGGTTTTCACAACTCAGGAGCAGCTCATCTTGTCTGCTTGGTAGTGTACAGTGCCACCATGTGGCTGGTACTCAGAGGGCTCAGCAAATAAGCCTGAGTGCTATCTGGCCAGTTGTAGAACACCTGTACCTATACCCTTGTTGGGAGGCCTGTGACCTGACTCTGTTGTATGGTAGAAATGAGAGGCATTGCTTCTCAGGGTCTCCTTGTCTGCCTTCTGGAAGAGATGACCCACCTCAGGCTCCATATTCAGTTGGGTAAGGCTTAGCTATTACAATAGGAAAAGACACTGCACATTTCCTTGTGTCCATTTAGAGGCCTTTCTGAGTTTACTCTACTCAGTGGGTATAGTTTGTCTTTGTCCTGTTTAGCTTGTCTGTCTGTCTTTCTTTCTTTCTTTCTTTCTTTCTTTCTTTCTTTCTTTCTTTCTTTCTTTCTTTCTTTCTCTCTTGATGGAGTAGGTGGTAGGATGTAGTGAGGGAGTTGAGAATGGTGTCTGGTTTTCTGGTTTTGCTCACTAGGACAAAGGCACAGGGTGATGATGGCTTGTGAGAACACAGCCTCACATATCTGTTGGGCCAGCACTAGCTGCTTATGTGGACCTGTATTCAAATTTGCTGTGAACACGTTTTCTTTCATCTGGTGGCATTACTTTTTGAGTTTTAATTTAAATAATTTTATAGGTTAAATTCTTTTTCCTTTCATATTTTGGTTTTTCAAGACAGGGCTTCTCTATGTTGCCTTGGCTCTCCTGGAACTTCCTCTGTAGACCAGGCTGGTTTTAGAACTCAGAGATCCGACTGCCTCTGTCACCTGTGTGCTGAGACTAAAGGCATGTGCCACCACTGCCTTGCATGGTTTTTGTTTGGTTTGTTTTTTTTCTTTTTCTTTTGATTTTAGGAGTGCTCATACAAACAAAGAGAAAAAGAAACTCTGGATCCAAAGCAAAGACACTTTTAGCTGGTGTGACTAGAAGAGAGAATTCTGTGTCGGTATCTATAGACTTCATGTGTCTGTTCAGTTCTAGTGTCAGGGCCCACATAGGCCTGGGTCCTTGTCAGCTAGCCTGAGTCTGGTCCTTGTGTGGGAGTTTTGCAAAGCTCCCATTATTTCATCCTATTGTGTGCATATAGAGGTCAGTTTAAAGGAGTTGGTTTTCTTGTTCTACCTTGTGATTCTCAGGGACCAAACTCTTCAGGTCATTAGGCTTGTTAGTGCCCTTACACACTGAGCCATCTCTTTGGTGGGCTTTTGTTTGTTTTAACTTATGAGTGTATATGTGTGTGTATACATAACTTTCGTGCAGATGCACATAGAAGCCAGAGGCATCTGATTTCCCCAGAGCACGTGTTTTAGGTAGTTCTGAGCCACTCAACATGATGCTAGGAACTGAACTCAGATCTTCTGTAAGAGCGGCAAGTACTATTGAGCCATCTCTCCAGCCCCAGTCTTTGGTTTTTTGAAAGATAAAATCTTATGTGGTGGCCTAGTCTGGGCTTGAATTTACTATGTAGCCAAGGCTATCCTTGAACATCTGATCCTTTTATATCCACTTCTCAAGTGTTGAGATTTATAGGTGCATAACACCATGCCCAGATCCCTACCTCTTTTGTTCGCGTGTGTGTGTGTGTGTGTGTGTGTGTGTGTGTGTGTGTGTGTACCTGTACCTCTGTGTAGTAGGAATTGGACCAAACGCTATCTGCATATTAGGTTAGTGTTTTCACCTGTGACCTACATTTTTCCTCCTTGTTCTCTGTATAGCTCAGAATAACATTCAGCTTTTGTTACTCTTATTGTAGTCTCCTGCATGATGGGATTGCAGGTGTGTTCTTGGTCGTTTTTCACCAGTTTGGTTAGGACAAGAGAGCAGTTTTACAAACTGATCCCCCATTTCTGTTTTTGATATATTATGGGATTGAGTGGTTTTTGGTATTTTTTGTTTTGTTTTTTTGTTTGTTTTTTTTGTTTGTTTGTTTTTTGGACATGGTCTTTGTACATATCCCTGGCTGTCCTAGAACTTCTTAAGTAGATGGGGCTGGGCTTGTGCTCACAGAGAATCCACTTGCTTCTGCTGGAATTAAAGGATTGCATCACCTTGCCCAGCAAGCAGTCTATTCTATTGGCTTGTTTGCAAGTAGGGTTTTAGCAGCTCTTTCTAGTCAGGGTGCTTATTGTATGTATATATGTAGTTGTTTGCTGGCACCAGGTGTTTTATTTCCTGTTTTTTTTATAGTTTACCCAAAGCTGTCAAAAGAAGAATTAATGCTCTGAAGCAGCTCCAGGTGAGGTGTGCGCACATAGAAGCTAAGTTCTACGAGGAAGTTCATGACCTGGAGAGGAAGTATGCGGCCTTGTACCAGCCTCTATTTGACAAGGTGCGTACTTGTTAATGTGTTTGCCTCATGCAGTAACTCCTGTGGGGTGAGACACGGTACCACCTAGAGAATTTGTGACTGTCTTTTCAGAGGCCTGTGTAAACATCTTAGCTTTTGAGTTTGCAGAGAGCCTAATGTGCTGATGGACTCTTGGCTTTTTATGTAGAGAAGAGAATTCATCACTGGTGATGTGGAGCCCACAGATGCAGAGTCAGCGTGGCACAGTGAGAATGAGGAGGATGACAAGTTGGCTGTAAGTTTCTGTTATGTAGTGTTCTTTAATCCTAGTTATTTTTGTGGTATTGGGAGATGAACTCAAGGGCTTGTTCTGCTTCATGGTTTCTGTCTGCCAAGCTTTGTAGAGTGGGACTACAGTAATTCTCTTCTCTTCACTGGGTACATGGGTTTGTGGTGACACTATGGTATCTGAGGCAGTGTGCTCAGTTACCGTGACAAGTGAGTTGTGACCCCTTCTCAGTGATCTATGTACAGCATAGGATTGAAATATAGATCAGGCAAGCAATACTTGATTGTAGTGTGCGAGGCATGGTGGAACATGATTTTTACCCCAGGATTAGACAGGCAGCCAGATTTCCTGAGGCCAGCGTGGTCTACATAGTGAGACCTTGTCTCTGGAACAAAGCTAACCAATGAGAGTTCAAGGCTAGACGAGGTGGAGGTTAGAATGGGTGGGAGCTGCACATCTTCCTCCTCAGTGGGGAGGAAAGCACATGTAGAGAGGGACCATCTGGAGCCTCAGGCTGCTCATCTAGCAGGTAACTGAATGACCAGCAGCATCATGACATCCTAGCCATTTTCTATGGTAGTCTCATCCACATCCCATGCAAAGTTCTAGCATGGTACAAAGTTAATTTTAACTTGTATCCTGGTGGTTTGTTTGCTGCTTTTTTTTTTTTTTTTTGTACTAGGGTTGTAACCCAGAGGCTCACAAGCAAAAGGCAAGTTTTCTACCACTGAGTTACACCGAAGCCCCTGTGTTTTGTGTTTAGATAACAGATAGCTTTGGTTTAGTAGAAGCATCTTTCAGTGATCTTTTTTGGAAATATGTTTAATTTTTATGGTTATATGCAATGCCTTTTTTGAAACAGGATCTCATTATATAATCTTGGTACACATGGAACTCACTCATGTGTAGACTAGGCTGACCTTAAACTCACATAGATGGCATATGCCATTGGCAGAACTTGATTGAAGCTGTGGTTTTGCACTAGTTTGTTCCTAATGATCTAAGGAAAGCCCATTTAGATGGTTTAAAGATCTCTGCATGTTGTTCTGACATAACAGGCTGTCATGACAAGCATTGAGAATTCATTTGGTTCAGCTTCTTTTAACCTACCTACCTTCTTCTGAGGCTGTGTTACAAGTCTCTTTTCATAGTACTGCATGGCCTACCTGATCACAGTGCTGGTGTTTGTCCAGTGTATCTACCCTCATGCTCTGTTTCCTGGGAACTGCATACCCAAGTTGCTGAACAGTTTGCTGGTTACAGTGCTGCTGCAGCAAACAGGTTTTCTTGGGGTTTGTGTGCCTGGTTTATTTGTTTGTTTGTTTGTTTGTTTGTGAGACAGTCTTGGCTGGTCTGGAACTTGGTATATAGATAAGGCTGCCCTCAAATTTATGGCAGTCTTTATGCCTCTGCCTCTCAGGTGCTGGAATAACAAGTATCAACTAGCATACCTGGCCCAAATTGGGATTTTCTTCACATTTGTGGTAATGGATGTGACTCCATATATGTGTCTGCTAGAAGCTGTTGTAGTTTTCATTCTTGTATGATGATAGGAAGCTCACCAAGTCAGACTGAACACTCTTTCACAAGTCTGGTGGCAATCTGTTTTCTCCCCTCGATAGGACATTCATTGTGAAATTACATGTAGACATAATACCATGAATATGTTTTCCAACTCCATGGTTTGGAAACACAGAAGAAAAAGGAAATTATGTAATGGCCCTAAAATAATGTCTTACAGTAAGTCCTTGAACTGTGTTAAATTTTTATTTCAGTGACTTTTATTTATTCTTTTGAATCTGTTTATAGGGAGATATGAAGAATAAAGTAGTCATAGCTGAGAAAGAAGCAGCAGCAGTGGAAGAGCTGAACCCCAAAGGCATCCCAGAGTTTTGGTTCACTATCTTCAGAAATGTGGACATGCTTAGCGAGCTGGTGCAGGTGAGGGGTTTCTGCCTGGTGAGCAGGTGGGTTGGGGAAGACTGAGGTGACGCACAACTCTTATAGTATGTTGAGGGATTGTCTGGTGGTAGTTACACACTGCTTACCTGGGTGCTGCTGGGAGAGTCTTTAAAATAAATGAAAAGTCTCCTTTTGGGGACTGACACTTAGGCAGCAACTCTGATCTAGGGGAGAGACCTTTGTTGGAGGGGGTCAAATTTTCTTTGGCAGTTCTTGTCAAGGCTGACAATTCTGCCCATACCAGAGCTTGAAAGACTGTCTCCTGTACGTCCTATAGAGTCCAGCATTGGACACCAAAACCTTATTCACAAGGTTCTTCCTGTGACCACAGGGAATCTGGGGAGAGGTGTTTTCAGAATCTCCTCACATGGTCCATGTATGGCCCAGGTGGCTCATAGTCTTCTTTGGCTTTATGGGATGGGAAGTGTGTATAAAGGAAGGGAGTGAGTCAGGTTGATGGGGACAGTTGTGTTTTCTTCTGTGGTCCTGAGTGTTGTTGCCCACACTGCTAGGTGGGTTTAAACCAAATAAAACTCAGTTGTAATGAGGTGGAGTTTCCAATGTAGTATTTAGGTACTAGATTGCCTAGCTCTTGGTATCACTCTGTTGTATGTGTGGTCTGGCCAGCTTTCTGGCAGCTCTGGTAAACATGAGGGATGGGGCATAGGACTTGTTGGTAACATTGCTGTGCTTTTGGAGAGAATGTTGGTACTTTAATGGGAGTGCATATGTATGTGCTTATTCTCACACCTCCATGTTGGTTCTCATTTGATGTTCAGACATCCCATTTGATGTGGCAGTAGATGCATGATAGGCTGCTGGGCTGGCCATTCAGATCAGGTTCATAACATAGCAGGCATACTGGTGTAGAGTTCCATGTACCTTTATCAGTGTCAGAGATGTGACTGCTTTTGGTGTGCCCTATTTCCAGAACTATCTTTTGATTTCTTTTTTTCCGTTAAATACCTAATTAATATGGTTTGTTTTTATTCTCTGACGTCAAAAAAAAAAACCTCAAAATTGAGATGTGGCCTTTAGCAGGCTTAGTTCTTAGAGGTTTAGAACCTTAAATTCTGGGATTCAATGCCAACCTCAGAGTGAATGAATTAACAATCTAACCTGTAAGTCAAGTCTTCATTCCTTTAGCTTTTTCTCCTGTAGGCTCTTTACTGTACTAAGAAGTAGTCATTGTAAATCATAGAGCAACAGGAATCATTGACTCCTGTATGTTAGGCTTTGACGTATTCTATGTTCTTTGGTTTTTTTTGTTTGTTTGTTTGTTTTTTGTTTTTCAAGACAGGGTTTCTCTGTGTAGCCCTGGCTGTCCTGGAACTCACTCTGTAGACCAGGCTGGCCTCGAACTCAGAAATCCTCCTGCCTCTGCCTCCCAAGTGCTGGGATTAAAGGCGTGCGCCACCACCGCCCGGCTCTATGTTCTTATAGAAGTGGCATATGCAGATTTTGGATATTAATTGTCCCTGGTTAATACTGTGCAATAAGACCAGCAACTAATTTAGCCATCTCTCCTGATGCCAAGCCTTTTACTTTGTTATTTTAGATGTTGGGAGCCAGAAGTCTTGGTTGGTGACACTGCCAACTGCATTGTCAAGTAGTGGCAGGAGAGCATGGGACTTCCTTGCAGCCAGCATTGATGACACTCTAGAGAGAGGGGGCAGCTGATTCTTGGCATGCTGTTGCTGCCACCAGAGATACGTAGTGAACAAATTTGCATTGCTTTCCAGAAGTTACTACTAGACAAAGACAAGATGCCAATAGGGACAAGTACCCAGCATCTGGGACACATGCAGCTGTGATTGCTGTGAGGTGTGGACTGTTGTTCAGGGTTTTTTTTCTCTCTCTCTCTTTGTTAGGAATATGATGAACCGATCTTAAAACATCTGCAGGATATTAAAGTGAAATTTTCAGACCCTGGACAGCCTATGGTGAGTAGTGACCAAGCTCCTTACCGATTGACTAAGGTGCAAAAGATCTGATTCTTGTCACTCAAAGTTGGACAGCCCTGAGGATGCCTGCTCATGCTCATCAGACTTCTTTTGCTACTGCAGTTGGTAATGGGCACATTTGGCCAGTAACATGGGTCATATCATGTCCCAAGGCTGAGTAGCCAGCTGGATACAGGCTAGTGCCAAGTTGACCTTGCCTTGACTGCTAGGCTGTGGTTATCACCTGGTCAGCCTCTGATTTAGTTGCTGAATTTTCTTGTTTGGTAGAGATGGTTGACACACCGTACTTTTCCTAGGTGTCACATGGGAGGTAGTAGGATGTGGTACATGAACGTGTAATCCCAGGAGGAAGGTGGATTATTTGAGAATAGGAGTCAGGATCAGCCTGAATCACAGCACAGTGAGATCCCTTCTTTAAAAGAATGAGAACATACAAACATGAACAGCACTGGTTCAGAAATCCAGATACTAAGAAAAGTAACCTGCTTGGGTTTAGCCTAAAATAACCAATGTAGATGTGACTGAAACTACCCCAAAACAGCTTCAAACATGGGAGGTGGTCTGGCCTTTGGGAAAATGGGCTTAACCTAGGATGTGCAGAGCTGGTGCTTGCTGAGCCTCACCCTCTACTCAGGAGCACTGTTCGTAACCTGTTAGCCTTGCTGTGGCTGATGGGTTCCATTCCAGTGCTACAGGATTTCCAGTGACACATGACTGACTGACTGGCTAGTGGCTTTCAGTTTCAGGTCTTGGACACACACACACACACACACACACACACACACACACACACACACACACTCTCTCTCTCTCTCTCTCCCTCCCTCCCTCCCTCCCTCCCTCCCTCCCTCTCCCTCTCCCTCCCCCTCTCTCCCTCTCCCTCCACCCCCTTCTCAAGAAGAGATAGGCAAGAGATCTTGAAAGAGGAAGCTAGAGGTTTTTTGTCTTGTCATTTCTACCCCAGGCCCTGGTTAACAGGTGGAGATAGGACAGTGGTGGGATTTCTTTATCATCAGTCCTTGGGGGCAGCTGTATACATCTCATCCCTCTTTCCTTTATAAAAGTTAACATTTGTCAGCTCTGAAGATCGGGCCAGTATGTTTGCTGCCTCTCTTGGTCAGGGGCTGCCAACTTAATTCACGTGGCCACAGAAGCTCCTTCCCACCCAAAGCTCTGGCTATGCTACCTGATCTCTACCTTTTCTATACAGGCAGGTTTGAGATTCTCTGTATTTTGTTTTCAGTTCATCCAGATTAAATTGTACTTTTGCCTTCATATGAATTATTTCATTGTTGTGAGATAGGGTCTTGTTGTGTATCCTGGGCTAACCCAGAATATAGAGTAAGATGACTTCAAAGATGTGGCCCTCTTGTCTCTGCTGCTCATGTTCTGGAATTATAGGCATATGCTACCTTGGCTGGTTGCTTTGTCTGTTTTTGAGATAGACTATTCACAGTATATTTCAGGCAGGCCTGAAAGTCATGACAGTCTGTCCCTGCCTCAGCCTTCCAGGTGTTTAGAATATAAAGCATGAACCCACCTACTCTCAGCTAAATAAGATTAATCCTTCCTTCTTTCCTTCCTTCCTTCCTTTCTTTCTTTCTCTCTCTCTTTCTTTCTTTCTTTCTTTCTTTCTTTCTTTCTTTCTTTCTTTCTCCTTATTAGTAGCCTGTTTTATTTCTGAGGGCTGTTTCTATCCATTCCCAGCCAATCTTGCTTCCTCTGCATGTTAGTTGGGGCTGTACTTCCTGAGGCAAGGGTTACTGCAGGGATGATTAGCTCACATGAGCACTGGCGCGGGTTCTTGTTGGGCAGTTGTGGTTTCCAGGTCTCCGAAGAGACTGGAACACTCGAATTTAACTGAGTTCACTCTGCGCGGTGCTGGGCAGACACTGCAGGGCTCAAGCCTGGGCGTGAGAGAATCTTACTCAGTCTGAATTCCTCCGTGGGCACAGGGCTCTCTAGTGGACCCGTAGGCTGGTGGTCTCTATTCTCAGGCCCCCAGATACCACTGGGGGACCGTGGATGAACAGAGACTGGGGGCTGCGGGCGAAGGAGAAAGAAACCTCAACTATGCCCCTCGGGAAGAGAAGAGTGTTGGGAAGACACTCACTTGGCAGGGTCGGCTAGCTTCGTTGAGTCTGCGGTCCCTGTGGCTAGAACGCAGAGAAGTCCTCCAGGAGAGATTAGATGAGGCTCCATGGTTGAGACCTTCACGGTTCCCCATGGCGGGCCCCAAAAGACACGAGAAAGTCCATGGTTCCAAAAGGGTTTTATTTTCATGGCGGATGATAGATGAATCTGCATGTACCCCCGCACCCCCAGGACGGGCCTTTGGTTAAAATACCATTTGTAAGGAGGAGGGTCTGGGAAAGAATACTTAATTGGCTATGCCCTCTGGCCTTTAGGTATCTCATTAATACGGAAATCTCTTGAGGCTGAGCGGCCTGTAGTCAGGTCCTTGGCCTGTAGTCAGGCCCTCTGCCTGTGGAGGGGCTGGTAGGGGCATTGCCCTACATGCCTGAAAGGTGCGGGTCAGTGGAGATCTTTGCCACATGTCAGGAGTCTGGAATCTGGGAGCGTGGAGAGATAATGTGCCGTCCCTTGCAGGCATGGACACCTCTTGGATATCTGGCTATCTCTAAGCCAGTGCTCTACCAGAAAACAAGCCATCCTTTCACAGCCCCACAGGTTACTGTGAGCATGATCAGCTAGAGTGTGTTGAAGTTATCCCCAGTTCTTCCTTCCAGCCCCATGCTCCCAGAAGTAAGACTCAGACTCAAAATATATTTGGCCATATAGCTAGGCTCTTCTCTTACTAGATAAAACTTAAAATAACCCATTCGTTTCGGCTTACGTTCTGCCATGTGACTGGTTACCTGTGCTCAGGTACCATAAATCTGTCTCATCACATTTTCCTGGACAATCTCCCATTTGGCTCTATCCCACAATCCTTTCTTTCCCGGATGTCCCACCTCTATTTCCTGTCTAAGCCATAGGTCGTGGGCTTTTTAAGTAACAAGTTATACATCCCTATAACACACAAGATATTCTCTCTACCAGAGTGGACTGTTCCCCACCACCACCACCCCCAAATTCTCAGATGATTATTATGGAGAATGTTCAAAACTTAAAACAAGCCAATATGGAGAGCTTGCACAGATCTCTCACCTTCTGGTGCTGTTTCCTATTTGAATTCTGTGTAGAGTAAGCACAGTAAAGAAAGCAAAACTGCCTCTTCAGGGGCTCCTTACTCTGAGAGTCTGTAGGGGTGTCACATAGTCCTTTCTAGCTGGGAAAGTACATGTGTTTGTGCTCCAGTTCATGAGCAAGCACCAGTGAATCTGCTTTGTCTTGATAGCTGACTCTTACTCTTTGTGTGTCTGTTTCTCGTTATGAATAAGTTGAGGGTGAATCATATCACCCTAATATTTCTCTGGTGGAATAAATTCCCAAAATCAAGTTGTTAGGTCAGGCACATTTAAATTTTTTGATTACACAAATAGGCATATGTCTCAGAGCACTGCTCAGTCCCACAGAGGTTTTTGTTTTGATGCATTCTGCCTCAGAAAATCATCCTGCTTGTTGTTTTCGTTTCTATGTTTTTTTTGAAACCAGGTTTCTCTGTGAAGCCCTGGTTGGCCTTGAACTCAGAGATCTGCCTGCTTCTGCCTCCCAAGTACTAGAATTTAAAGTGTATACTAACACTCCACATTTTCTTTTCTTTTTTTTTTTTTTTTCTTGTTGCCATTGGACTTGATATACCTGTTTTTCTGCAAATGTTGTCTCCCTGTGTGTTCTCTGAAGAACTGTGCAGCTTCAAGGGAGCAGTTGACTCTGTCCTCTCTATTTACCTCCCATGAAGAATCCTGTTTTCACTCACTGCAAGGCACAGAATCTTATCTGGATTTCAACCAGAGAGGGACTGGAGCAGGGTGGGGCTGCCACTGTTGATTTTAGTAGGAAGGGCTGTGGCCCATGTGTTGTGAGTTGGTTCTTTAAGTTCTTTGTGCAGATGTTAGGTAGTTCTTACTCTGGATTTTTGCTTCAGTCTTTTGTGCTAGAGTTTCACTTTGAACCCAACGACTACTTCACCAATCCTGTCCTGACGAAAACATACAAGATGAAATCAGAGCCAGACAAAGCCGACCCATTTTCTTTCGAAGGCCCTGAAATTGTGGACTGTGATGGGTAAGAACATGCCTTTCTGCAACAAAAGCAGTAAGAGTCAGGTGTAGGGGTGCATGAGAGTTCAAGGCCAGGCTAGGCTACACAGAAAGATCTGTGTACAACAAAAGGATCAGAAATGGGAATGATGTAAAAAAAAGTCTTAGGGGCAGAGAGATGGCTGTGTAATCACGAGAATTCAAACCTTAGCACTTATATAACAAGCCATATGTCTATAGCCCCAGCTTTGAGGATGCAGAGAACAAAAAGATTGCTGGGAACTGAGCCCTGGGTTCAGGAAGACCCTGCCTCAAAGGATTGGGTGAAAGTGTTAGGGGAGGACACTTGATACCCTCTTCTGCCTGGCATTTGGCCTGTGCATATATGCAGACACACACACAATTTGTACTTACAGCTATACAGTATTTTTTTTTTTTTATGATTTTAAAACAGAGTTTCTCTGTCATGGAATTTCCTCTGTAGACAAGGCTGGCCTCGAACACAGAGATCCACCTGTTTCTGCCTCCTGAGAGCTGGAATTAAAGGCATGTGCCACGATCACCACTCAGCAATAATTGTTTTTTTTTTTTTTTTTTTTTAAAAAGCCTTTTTTTTTTTTTTTTTTTTTTTTTAATTTTTATTTATTTATTATATGTAAGTACACTGTAGCTGTCTTCAGACACCCCACAAGAGGGTATCAGATATCATTACAGATGGTTGTGAGCCACCATGTGGTTGCTGGGATTTGAACTCATGACCTCTGGAAGAGCAGTCAGTGCTCTTAACCACTGAGCCATCTCACCAGCCCCAGCAATAATTGTTTTAAAAAATATATTTTAAAGTCTGGAACCACTTAAAAGCCCTTCAAAATTGTGTACAGTAGCTTATGGTTGGGAAGCTGCAATGTGGACATGGCCAAAACTGGAAGGTGTGTCATGTCTTAAGATTCAGATACACTTGGAAGCCTGTCCTCAGTTTCTCTTTGAATGGGACCATGTTTTGAATTCTTCAGATAACCAGGAATTAAAGGTGATTTTGTTTTTGTTTTGTTTTTTGTTTTGTTTTTGTTTTGTTTTGTGGCATTGAAGATTAAACCCAGGACCTTTACATAGAAGGCTTAAGTGCTCTACCACTGGCTTGTGTCCTCAGCCTCAAGTTTTTTTAAGATTTATTTTTATTTAATGTGTATGAGTGTTGTGTCTGCGTGTGTATCTGTATCTGTACCGTGTGCATGTCATGCCTACGGAGGTTGAAAGAGGCCGACTGATGCTGAGATAAGATGTCATTAGATAGTTCTGGCTTGCCTAAAAAACTTGCTTGTTCTGTAGACTAGGCTGAACTTAGAGATCCACCTGCCTTTGCCTCCAGACTATTGGGATTAAAGGCTGTGCCACCATCGTGTTCAGCAAAGCCCCAAACTCTTAAGAGAAAAAGTATTTGTTGAGTGGTGAAGTTAAATCCATGTCACAGTTCACTGACAGCTTTGAAATATGGCACCAGATTTGCTACCTGATAAATGACAGTGTTAGTTTCTAAACCATTCAGTAGAGATACAGCTTGACGTTGACTCCTGTGGTTATGACTCACTGTTTGGGAAACTGACTGTTGAAAGTAAAACACGAGAACTAGTTCAGTGCTGTTAATGTCACTAAATGATTTTGGGCTTCATTAAAGTCCTGCTTGATTCAAAGGCTTGGAGTATTCAGGGTTAGGTTAGAGGAGATCTTTTTCCAGGGCCAGTCTGTCATGTAGGAGAGGGTTTGGCTTTTCCATGTGTTCCTGAGTAGACATCATTCAGCTGCCACCAAAAGTGAGATGGTGGCCCCTGCTGTCCTGTTCACTTAGTTGATTTCTGAGTTGGAGTACATGAGTGGTAACCCTAGATGTGCTCAGATATAACAGGTGATGAGTTCTTGAGCATTCTGTGGACTTGACAGGGCCTTGCACAGGAGACATTTCAGAATCCTTGTGGAAGAATGCTGTTGTCATTACAGAGCTTTTGGGCATTGGTGATCGAAGGATGACAGGACCAGGCCAACCCTTGTAAGCTGCCATACAGATAGACTTTGGGATTCTTTCCCCTGATTTGCAGATGAGTGGTGTCAGATGTTCCATAGGGCTCTGGCTTCCTTCCTAGATAGTAGTGGGATTTCTCTTGGGGCAAGTGTCTATAACAGCTGCCTTGTCCCTGCAGGTGTACAATAGACTGGAAGAAAGGAAAAAATGTCACAGTCAAAACCATCAAGAAAAAGCAGAAGCACAAGGGCCGGGGTACTGTACGAACCATCACCAAGCAAGTGCCCAATGAATCCTTCTTCAACTTCTTCAGCCCCCTGAAAGGTGGGCAGGGGCAGCTCTGTGTGCTGTGTAAAGTTGTTCCATTCCCTCGTATTTGGTTAGCTCTTAGAAGTTGTGTGTGCACCTCAGGAGAAGATGAGCACTTTTCTGGGCATATGGAGGGGATAGACTAGCTTCCTAGGCAAGGAGGCAGGCACAGATTCTCTAGGACCCGTCCTGGCAAGCTAGTCACAGTTACAAACCTTCTGAGTCACCAGTTAAACTTCTTTTTCTTATAATTCAGTTTTCCCTAGTTTTATACAGTTTGACAGAGCACAGGGCTTTACTTGGAAATATATGTAATGAACACATATAGGTAGTTTTCAAGTCTTTAAAGGCTAGGAACAGAGTTTTAACATTGAAGCTTTTAGTTTTCTGAGCTATGTAATGAAGATGGGACCTTGAGCCTAGTTATAATGACTGCAGTCTGCTTGGGGACTCCTATCTTGGCTGTCCCACAGTAATTCTATAATTGGGAAGGTGTTTGGCCACACCCTTTCTTAGTGTTAAAGAATTATCATTTTCCACGAAGGGACCGTCATTGGACATAAATATTTATCCCTGCTGTGAAAGTTATCCAACGTAGAGTTGTTTGGGGGACCTTAGGCACGTCCATTCCTGGATCTGGGCACTTGGCTTTGCTTTGTTCCAGAACTTGCTGCTGTTGTCCACCATGTGTTCCTCATGGGACACTTGGATGATGTTATTTTAATGGCCATTTTCTATGATTTAACTTTGAACCCACAAAATACAAAGTATGTTACGTTGGTAAATAAGAATAAGCTAGTGCTTACATTTCCTGTGTGAGGAAATTCCTTTAGAGCATACATTAACATACATGTTTAGACCAGGCTAGCTATGTAGACCCAGGTGGAGCGTCCTTGCCTTTAAGAGTCAGCTTCTCAGTGGGCATAGTGCACATGCCTTTAATCCTAGTATTCAGGAGGCAGAGGCAGGCGGATGTCTATGTAGTTCCAGATTAACTAGAGCTACGTAGTAACACCCTGTCTTAAGAAGTTTCCTTGGACTGTTCTTTTTTTATTTTTTGGTTTTTCAAGATAGGGTTTCTCTGGGTAGCTCTGGCTGTCCTGGGACTCATTCTGTAGTCCAGGCTGTTTGGGACTCACAGATCTGCCTGCCTCTACCTCCTGAGTACTGGGATTAAAGGCAAGCACCACCATGCTCAGCTCCCTAAAACTGTTCACAAAGTCACAGTGAAAGTAGAATTCATTGATAAGCAGATGTGATTTTAGGGGTGATGTTTTATAGTGGCACAACTCTGAAATTAGCTCATTCAGTTTCCAGCCTGCATTTTAAAGGGAAATGAATATAAAACTGTTAACAATGCTTTCAGGAAGTTGAAAAGGAAAAAATAAGGAAGTGGCTACAATGTTAGCCAGGCAACATATGACAGTATCAAGTGATGAGTTCTAGGAACAGGAATGGAGGATGGTGGCCAAGGGCTGGGTTACAGATTTGGGAATGGAGACACTACTAGTGTAGTCCTCATTGTCCTCATAGCCTACAGAATTGGCCTAGAAGGCTTATGCCATGGTGCTTGTCACTAGGGAGACAGGGTCCAACCCTCAGACTCTGTTCCTTGCCTACATGGTAACAGCCTCTTGTGGGTGGTGGTCATACACTCAGTGCTGTGCTTTGTATCAGTGAATGCTGCCAGTCTGTAACAACAGATGACATGAGCCCCGTGAGAAAAGCTGGCACCACAGGTTTTACAGAGATTAGCTCTACATTAGATCTACTCCAGCACATAACTAGTCGAGGCCCAAAGCATCTGTTAGGTAATGGTTGCTTGGTTTCATGAGGGTATGGTAAGAAGCCCACATCTTCTGTTTGACCTGGTGAATGTCAGCACCACTTTGATGGTCTTGCATGTAGGCCCTCATGGATACATCATCCTTGGGTGAAAGGCTGCAACCCCCTGCAAGGACATCAGCAGAATGCACATTCTTCTCTTTCCTCAATAGCAGATAAACCTGCACCATTCAGCATTGTACATTGTGCAGGATCAGTCTCTGTATGGTGCCAATAGGACAGCTGATTCACCTACCTCCTGCTCATCCTTCAAACTCTCAGCTTTTTTGACCCACTGCCTTATCTAGCTGAAATTATGGTAACAGATAGAGCTTGTGAAAATGTTCACAAGGTGCCTCAGTGCTTTGTTGGGGTCTGGGAGAGCTGCAGCTGAGTTCCCTTCAGTATGGATGTTAAAACATTGGTGTCGTTGTAATATAAGTGTGTTTTCTTTTCTTCTTCTAGCTTCTGGAGATGGAGAATCTCTGGTAAGATATATTGTCAAAAGCCCTGATTTTCTATCAAGTATTTCTTGAATAAGCACTTGTTCTTTCTGATCCATTCTTCCTCCTTTAGTTTCTGTAGTTAAGTGAAGTCATTATACCTTGGGTCTTGAGAGAATGTTTTTTTTTCCTATGCCTGCCCTTTAGTCCTCAGTAGAGACCCCAATCCCCCACTCTAAAGCATAGGACACGCATCAGAGCTTCAGCCCACCTGCTGTGTTGTTTTCATGGTATTTTGTAGTGTAATTTGAACATTAGCTTTAAGGTCATTTTAAGTGGCTTTGAATGTGGTGACTGTTATCCAGCAGTGCAGATCATTCAGAAGTAAGGGTTTGAGGGGAGGGAGGGTACTTGGAGGGTACTTGAACACATCTTCGCCCCACTAAGATGAGTCCCACTAAAATGAGTTAATTATTTGTTTTCCCTCTCAGGATGAAGATTCCGAGTTCACCTTAGCCTCTGACTTTGAAATTGGGCACTTTTTCCGTGAGCGCATCGTGCCACGGGCTGTCCTCTACTTCACTGGGGAGGCCATAGAGGATGATGACAATGTATGTGGGGCAGGAGGGTGGTCACCTCGGTGCTTAGACCTCTGGGTGCTCAGACACTCTGAACTGTGGCCTGGAAAGCTATATGTATTGCTTCATTATCTAGACCCAGGGCCCTACAGCTCTCTGTGACAATAGACTAAAGGGAGGTGGCTCCTAGAAGCTGCAGTGAGAGGAGGGGGTATCCCACGAGGCTGTCAGTCCTCAGGTACCTGGGAAGCTAGCATGTGACTCATTTAACCTTGCCTTCTTAAGACCCTGAGGATCAAACTGTTCTGTGGAAAGCCTGAGAACTTGAGAAAACTTCAGTATGAAGAAGGCCCTTCCTTCGGGAGATTGGGCCACACCAGACAGTTACTGGCAGTGGATTTATACTGGTATATGTCATAGTAGTGCCCTACAACAGAGGCTCCTACCCTGTGTGATGTGTTCCAGGTATTACTTAGTAGGCCACACTTTTAATGTGACCTGCCTCAGGTTCTCTTGGTGGTTAAGGCTTGGATTGTCCCAAGTTATCACAGTCTGTAGAGATCAAGTTGTTAACCTTTATTTGAAGAGCTCATGAGTCTGTTGGAGCTTTAGGTGGGCAGTGAGGTGATCAGGCAGGTCCAATGGCCTGTTTCTGATACAGGGAGGGCTGCCTCTCCTGATTCTTTTGGTGGGTGTTAGCTTCAAGTCTTGCTTGTTCCTTAGGGAGAGATGGTTATGGATACTGTTCAGCATTGGTGGTTTCCCGCAGTGCAGAGGCCTGGGTTTTAGGACAGTCTAGTTACACAGCAATTCTAAGGCAGCATTCTCAAGATGGTGGCAGTTGGGCTAACTGCATCACAGACGTGTGCCGCTGTAAAGATAGAACTGATGTTGAAGTTAACCAGAGTCATTGGAAAGTTTGCCCCTAGTTCAGTGGTCTTCATATTTGACACAAGGTCTGAAAGGCCTAAGCCAGCAGTGTGAGACTACGTATGTGTGTATATATGCAAGAATAAGAAACATAGTACTACTGGAACCACAAGACCAGAGGGCTGTTAGGGAGGGGAAGCAGCTGGCCCTGTCCTGCTGTGTACTGTGCACATGTGGGAGGTGAGCTTGGTGCAGACCCTTTTGACCCCACTAGGTGATTTTTTTTTTCAAGATAGGCTCCTGATAAAAGAAATGTGCTTAAATCTTAAGATATTGACACTGCAGCAGGGCAGTGATGGCGCACACCTTTAATCCCAGCACTTGGGAGGCAGAGGCAGGCGGATTTCTGAGTTCGAGGCCAGCCTGGTCTACAGAGTGAGTTCCAGGACAGCCAGGGCTACACAGAGAAACCCTGTCTCGAAAACAAACAAACAAAAAAAGATATTGACACTGGGCTAGTTCAAACATAACTTCTCTCTTGGATTAATGCAGTACAACTGTCATCCTGGCTCTTAGGAGCTTGAGATAGAATTGAGTGTTTTGAGACTAATTTGGGCTATATAGGGAAGCCCTCATCTGAAAAGCAAACAAAAAAAGACCTGTCTTTTAGAAACCTGCTTGAATGCCATAGGGGAAAGACACTACTTTGTGGCTGGGTCCTACCTTGTTGCTTTGTGGTGCCAGGAGGCCAGTGGGTTCTGGCTTTCCAAAGTTGTACTTTCATATTGTCTCAAAGGAATATGTGAGTGGTCTTATTTTATAAATGCCAGTAGCCAGTGGTACTGGAGTGACCAGCCTTTAGGAACTTGCTCATGTTTGGAACTTGAAATTATCTGACCAAAAACATGTTAGACAGAAATTGACACAGAGCCCTGATGGTGGTTTGACATTAGTTTTGACTAAACACCAAGATTTTATAAATGTTTATAAAATAAATATATAAAAAAGAAACCTAATAAAGGCTGTCCCGCCCTGCTGTCTGAGGTGTGAAATGCCAAAATTTTTGTATGCAATTAAACAGGTGATTAACTTAGTTTAGCCTTGGTCTTAGTTGGGTGTTTGTCACTGTGATGAAATACCATCACTGAAAGCAGCGTGAGGAGGAAAGGGTATTTTGATATTACCTGGATCTTCCATCATCCAGGGAAGTAAGATTAGGAACCTAGGGGCAGAAACTGGTGCAGAGACCATAGAGGAATGCTGCTTACTGACTTGCTCAGCCTGTCTTCTTCTAGCACCAAGAACCACCAGCCTAGGGGTGACACCACATACAGTGAGCTGAGCCCTACTGCTTCAATCATTAATCAAGAAAATGTGCTATTGGCTTGCTTATAGGCACATCTCATAGAGGCATTTTCTCAGTTGAGAGTCCCTCTTCCCAAATGAATCCAATTGCCCCGTTTCTGTCTGAAGGTAGAGAGGGAGCTATCCAGCATGTTCAGCCCACAAGTCTTGTCACCCCTCCCCATCCTTAACTCTTGAGCCCCTTTCTGTCCTGGGAGGCCCCTCTTACACACAGTGCTGATCTGCTGGGCCTGCAGGAACAGCATGTGAATCATGGATACCTAGAGATGGAGCCATCACTGCTTCTGTAGCAGCACAAGCTTCATGCTACCTTTAGCCTAGCAGGGTACTTATCAGCTTGTTATTGGGGATACATTATGGTTCTAAAAATTTAAGTTGTTTTTCTGTTTCCCTTGCAGTTTGAAGAAGGCGAGGAGGGTGAAGAGGAGGTAAGGAAGAAGTCACATACAGTATTGTTACTCGAACTTTGTGAGGCTTTGCCTTGTCTGCTTGACATTAGGAAGTCCAAGGGCCTCACTCTGGTTTCAGTTGCCATTTTGAAATCATTTGGTTTTGGTGCCCATAGATTTTGACCCTGTAATTGCTTATAAAGATGTATATTAGGGCTGGAGAGATGGCTTAGCACTTAAGAGCACTGGCTGCTCTTCCAGAGGTCCCAAGTTCAATTCCCAGCAACCACATGGTGACTTACAACCATCTATAATGGGATCTGATGTTCTCTTCTGGCGTGTCTGAAGACAGTGACAGTGTACTTAGTTAAATAAATAAATTTATATATATATATGTATGTATAATGTTAACTTCTTTTTAAAAAAAATGATTTATTTATTTATTTTATGTCTATGAGTACACCATTGCTCTCTTCAGACACACCAGAAGAGAACATCAGATCCCATTATAGATGGTTGTAAGTCACCATGTGGTTGCTGGGAATTGAACTCAGGACTTCTGGAAGAGCAATCGGTGCTCTTAACCACTGAGCCATCTCTCCAGCCCAATAAATCTTTTTTTTTTTTAAATGCATATTAGTAACCATTTAATAAGGAATGTCTAATTTTTTTGGAAATGTTTCAGAATTATTTGGGAAAATGAAAAGATAAAGAGAGTTAATTATTAGTGACTGGCCCTAATGCAGGATTCTGCTGTGATTTGCTTGTGGAAAGGAGACACCATAGGAAGCTGAGGTTCTGGATCAATCTATTCAACTAATTTTTTTTTCTTCCTCTATTTAAAGGAATAATTTTTTAAGATTATGCACGTCTGTCTGGGCATGCATGTGTGCTTATGTGCTCATTCCTGTACAGAAGGCATCAGATAGATCTAACGCAGAAGTTTGCAGTGACTGTGAGCTGCCTGACAATAGGTGCTAGGAACTGAATTCATTCTCTCTGCAAGGCTTTTTTGTGCTCTTAAGCATTGAGTGTCTCTAACCCTGGCCTCTTTTGTAAGAAAAATTGTGTGTGTTGTGTAGACTAAGCTGTGTGTCACTTTGTACAGGTTCAGGTGATGCCCTACAGTCACACTCTAGTCATCACTCTTTTGTCTCTTTAATACAGGAATTGGAAGGTGATGAAGAGGGAGAAGATGAGGATGATACTGAAGTTATCCCCAAGGTTAGTTATTTGGGGACATCCTGAGCCTACCAGTACTGCACAGTGGGCCTTTTGAAGCTGTTCTTGATGCTAAGAATACACATGTCAGAAAAATCCACAGTTGAGGAAAGGCAACTTGTGTGCCTGGAACATTAGGTGTCAGATTCAACCAGGTGATACTCAGCTCTGTAGACTGGAACATGCATTGCTTCCTGCTCTTCCCTAAAGGGCTGTTGTGACAGGAGGCAGCCATGTGCATCTGCAGAGCACCTGGTGTGGATTGTGTGCTAGAATAAGGAGGGCATTAGATTGTGATCAGAATTTCTGCTGAAAAGATTCAGAAAAAGCATTGTATGTACATACACATATGCATAGTGGTTGATTGAACAGGACAAGCGGACTGGCAAAAGAAAAGACAGTCTGCACTATCAATTTTACCTGGAACTTGGGGTTTTCTGTGTGGTCTCAGGAGACTGTTAATTAGGGGGCTGTGGCATCCGATGCCAGGATGCCCTGAGCTGCTCTTGTGTAGCCGTACATACTTCCCTGTGTTTGACTGTGTGGGGTCTGTTAGAGTGCATCCCTGCCTGGTGTCCCTGTGCTTTGCGTCTCTGACTGACTAGTGTCCATCTGTTGCCCTTGTTTTCCCGGTGTGGAGTGTGTGCTAAAAGCTGTCAGTGCAGTGACTTGGTGTTGTGGCTGCTGTGCTGCTGGGAATGCATGCACACACTGGGAAGTTCCCTGGGGGAAAATGGGAGAGCTGTTGCCACTATCACCAATGCACTCTCTTCTAAAGATCACTCTTGGGTCATGGAGACAGTACTACCTGGTGAGCCTTGGGGTGTTGGTTGTTCATGCTCTGTGGGCAGTGGATGGACACATGGTCATAGTGCAGTTGGCAGGGACCAGGGCAGCTTGTCACGTGCATATTCCACCTTGATGCACCTTTGCTTCTGTGTTATGCTTGTCTCACTTAGCCTCCATTGCATCCCCTCTCCTCCCATTTCTTTTTCCTGTTGTTTTCCCTTTGTCACGTTGCAGAGCCTTCTGTCTCCTCTCATGTCCCTGTATTTGAAGAGAGCCTCTCACCCAGGTTATCATGTGATTAGTAGAAAACCTTGCAGACACTTGGTCATTGTCTAGGAGTGGAAAGAAGCTTCAGAAGTAGTGTAGGCAATGGGGTACAGTGGAGAGCTGTTGTTGCAGGCAGTCCAAGGGGTGGTCCTTCTGTCCTTAAGTCAAGGTGTGATTGTTCTGTGGCTTCATGTGCACCCTCCAAAGAGAGTGACTGGAATCGTCACTAAAAACTGCACACAGTGTTGTCTGGGAGTTGTTTATTATAAGAGGGCATAAGGTTTGACCTCAGGAAGGCATGCAGCTCTGCTGTGCTGAAGCTGTTCCTGCCCCTACTGGAAGCCCTTGTATCATGAGAATGTGGCTGCTGCCTCCTGTATAATTTTGTACATTTCATTTTCTTTCATGCTGACAGTTCCTTTCAATTTTTTTCCCCATTTAGGTGTAATTTTTGTGTTAATCATTCATGCGTTTCTAGGTAAGGTGGAATCTGTTCATACCTAACTTCCAAATTGCTGTGTGTACTTGATTCGTTGCATTACTCTGACTTCTGGGACATAGAAAGTTGTGATTCATTATATTGTATAGGAGCTAGGGCTGCCTCTGGGCCTTGTGAGTGGCACTTGTACTGGCTCTACAGTTAATGCATTTGTAAAACCAGCAGAACAGTGAGGCTTAGCTCCTGCCTTCAGGACCTGATGTTTTTCAGTAACTGGGCAATGGGCTGTACTTTGGGGAGCATTGTCACTGGTAACGGAACAAGAGGCTCTGGCGGTCAGCAGCTGACAAGATGGCCATAGGAGCCACCCTGGACAAAAAGCCCTGATAGAAAAGTACCTGTTGTCTACACTGCACCAGGCTTAAAGACACTGTGACTGTAGTCGCTCTGGATTTGTCTAGGTGTCTGTTGAGGGTTTATACACTCTACCAGGCATTGTGCAGACCAGTGAGTGAACAAAACGATCAGGTCAGGTGGCCTGGTGTCCCTGCCAGTGTGGCCACTATAAAGCCCCACCTCACGATTGGTTTGGAGGATGACAGGGCCAGTTGTGGACATAGTGTGGAGCACCTTGTTTCCCCTGTTTAGTTTGGAGAGCACACTCACCTATAAGTAACTAGCAGTGAGGGGAGGCCCTTGCCAGTGACAGGGTCTTATCTTCCCTGTGTAGTGCTCACGTCTTTTGCACATAGCTAATGCAGTAAGAAAAGGAAGAAAGGCCAGGTAGAGTGAGGCACCATAAGGATCCCATAGGTAGGCCCCTGCCTTATTTTACTTGTAGACAGCAGTTTGTAAGGAATTGTCCAGAATGACAGCAGTCCAACGGAGCCTTGGCCTTTGATGGGCTCACTCTGGGACCTTCACTTGAGCAGCTAGGTGCAGTTGACTGTCAGTGTTAAAATATCCCTCTTTATCAAGGCCATAGTAGCAGACCATGGTGGGTGTCCACCTGCAGGTAGCTTTGGCGTGGGCCTTGCTCTCTGGTGCAGCTGACATAGTGAGGTATAAGTGGCCTCAGCTCCACCTTTCCTGAGTCCACTATGCCCATGATAACCCCACCTATGTAGTCCTGTGGTGATCAGGGTTTTGGCCGACTTACACATTTTAAGTGCTAGTGCTGAGGGGCCAATTTGTCATTAAGATTTGTGAGGTAGCAGATGCTACAGTTCAGTTGTAATTTAGTTTCTGACTGTGTCCTTCAAGGGGTTGTTAATCCCAGCAGGAATGTAGGTGGACACTACTGCCTACTACCTGGCAGGGGTGGGGTCTGGACCTGTGGTTTCCCTGTGTAAACCTGCTGCTTCACTGTTCTTGCCTTTCCAACGGCCTCTTCTGCCACCTTAATAAAGATTATGCTCCTTGGCAGCTTCATTACCTAAAGTACTATGGTCTATGTTTTGGATTTTTACATCCTCAAGTTTTGGTTTTATTAAAAACAAAAATTTTACATTCCTGTGGTCAAAATGCCACTTCATTTAAGAAATGGGATAAAGTTTGGAATGCTTGTGTTCTGAGGCAGGGTAGGGAGGCACCTACTCATTGCCCACTAGTTTTCCACCTGCAGTGCCTTTATTTTTCTGTGCTGGGGGCAGACCCCAGTTGCACCCCAGCCCCTAGAGCTTCCACTCCTTCCCTTGTGTGCATTGCTTGCCTTCCTCTCTTCTATCCCTGCTGTACTTGCTTGGGACACCCTGCCTCTCTGATGTTCTCTAGGTCAGTGGGCTTGACCTTGGCCACTGTGTTGACTACCTCTAGATCTAGCCTTGGCTGTCTTCTGACAGCTTTTGCTTGGTTGGCATCTGTATTGTGCTTCTCTAGAGAAACAACTGATAGAATGAATCTCTCCATTATAAATGGGATTTACTAGAGTGGCTTATAGTCTGTGATTCAACTATTCTAGCAATGGCTGTCTCCCAGCAGAAAGGTCAAACATCTGATCCTTATTTGGTCCACAAAGCTGGGTATCTCAGCTGGTTTTGTGTGTGTATGGGCATCCCAAAGAAGTAGGCTCTAACGCCAGTGAAGGAATGGACTTGCCAGAGAGTGAAAGCAAGCAGGCAAAGAAAAGAAACTTTCTTCTTCTATGGCCTTTACATAAATTACCACTAGGCCTAGATTTAAGGTGGGTCTTTCCACCTCAAATAATCCAATCAAAAAAAAGTCCCTGCACAAGAGTGACCAGCAGCTTGAGTTTGAGTTAATTCCACATACAATCAAGTTGACTACTGAGAGTAGCACAGCATCTCTGGGCTTGGGTTCCTTGTTGACTTACAAGATTCCTGAGAGATAAATAGGGATGGGATCCCTAACCTGGAGGGCTCAGTATATCCCTGTTTTCTTCTTAGGCTAGAAAGATGGCTCAGTAGTGAAGAGCACTAGTTGTTCTTGCAGAAGTCCTGGGTTCAGTTTCCAGCATCCACACAATAGCTTACAACCATCTGTAATTCCAGTTATAGGGGATCTGATGCCTACCCTCACACAGACATAACATACATATAAATAAATACATTTTATAATTGAAAAAAGTAGAGGTCTAACCAAGCCAAGGTTCTCTCTTGTGTGCCTCAACACTGCATTTTTGCCCCTGAAGTGTGATGTCTCAAGGTAGACTCTGGTTTCATCTTATACCATAGACACTTCCAGTGTTAACATACATGTTCACACAATACAGATTTTTCTTCAGCACCCCCCAGCCATAGTCTTTTTTTTTTCTTTCTTTCTTTTTTTGGTTCTTTGAGACAGCGTTCTGGTTTGGTTTTGTTTTGTTTTGTTTTATATAAACAGCCCTGGCTGTCCTGGAACTTGCTTTGTAGAGCTGGCTGGACTTGAACACTCAGAGATGCCTGGCTTCACCTCCTGAGTGCTGGGATTAAAGGTGTATGCACCACACAGAATAGCTTTTTAATAAATTTATTTTATTGGGGCTGGAGAGATAGACTTAGCTTAAGAGCACAGGCTGCTCTTCTAAAGTTTAAGTGCTAGTGCTGAGGGGCTGATTTGTCATTAAGATTTGTGAGGCAGCAGATGCTCCGTGGCAGCTGACATACAGCTCTCTATAACCAGTCCCAAGTAATCTGACCACTCCCTCTTCTAATCTCTGATGACTCTAGGAACATACGTGGTGTGCAGACATACATGTAGGCAAAACACACATTTTATCTTAGCACTGAAGATGGAGGAACAGGCAGAACTCCCTGAGTTCAAGGCCACCCTGGTCTACAAAGTTCCAGAACAGCCAGGACTACATAAGTGAGACCTTGTCTCAAAACAAAAAAGTAATTTTTTTTTTCAGCACTTGAGAGACCAATGCAAACAGATCTTTGTGAGTTCAAGGCCAGCTAGGGCTGCATACATAGTGAGTCCTTCTCTAAAAATAATAGATTTTTTTAATGTGGTGCTGAGGATCAAGTCCAGGGCCTTGGGCACACCAGACAAGTGCTACACTACTAGGCTGCATCGCTAGCCTTTGTTACTTGGAGGCATGAGTCTCACTATGTGGGTTAGACTGGCCTTGAGCATGCATTTCTCTGCTGCGGCCTAGAATTACAGGTTATACCATCATGATTTTTAGTTGTAGTTCCCAGGGATTCTGGGAAGCAGATGAGTTGAGTACATATCTTAGCTCTGAGGCAGCAGTAAGGTCCTTATTTGTCCTCAGGCTTTTATTGTCCTCCATACAAAGCTCCCAGAACTTGAATGTGTTTTAAAGACACCAGGTTTGTGTGTTAGGTTAAGTTGAAGTCACTTGCTCTTCAGATAGGTGTGATTTGGACTCCTGTTCTGTGAGATTGATAGACATGGCTCTTTATAGGAGCTGGCTTCTGGCCATTTGCTCCTGCACTATGAACCACTGGAGTTGAATCTATTCGGGTATTAATGGTGAGAACCAGCCTGCTGGGAAGGACTGACTTACCTTCATGAATGCCCAGGACAGGGCTGCCCTAGAGAGAGGTAATTGCTGGCACAGGCAGGTGTGATCTGTACCAGCCACAAAGCCCCTCATGTGGCTAGTTCCTTTTTGTGGCCCTAGCAAGTCTCTGCCTAGCACATTCTGAGTTAGACTTTACATTAAAACAGGAAAGCAAACATCTGGAACTCTTCTCTGGAGAGCTGACCTGTTTCTGTGTCAGCTCTTAAAAGTGCATTTGTGGGAGCCATCTTTTGGGTAAGAAGGAATGAGCTTATTGAATCTTGGTTCTTGTGGGTTGGAGAGGCTTCATGAGTGATACTGGTTTTATTTTCTTCAAATCCTGTATTCTCCTTGCAGAAAGAACCCAACCAGCCACCGGAGTGCAAACAGCAGTGAGAAGCAGCGACCCTGTGGGGCCACCTCGTGGATGGCTATCAGGACCGCAGGCCACAGGCAGGGGCCTCAGTCCCTGCCTAAGCAGAATTTTGTTGACAGTGCTGTGACATCTAACCATTTCCAAGTGCATGATTCCTCTCCCCCTTCCCTTCTTACTTTGCTAAACTTGTACAGTGGAGACTGCTGCAGTCCAGAATAGGAGATTTAGTTGTAGCACCTGCAGCTTTGGTGCCTGAAGATCACTTGGGGTGGGCCGAGGTTGTGCCTGGGATTGACAGAGTCTGGTGATTGTGTGCACTCTGCCCTCCCCTACTGAAAAGGCCCCATGATTTCCAGCCTCTGAACTGCGTGGGAAGCTGCTCCAGCTGCTGTGCCCTAGTCATCTCCCAAGCACTGTAGAGGAAGCTGTGCTCGCCTTAGAGCATTTTTTTTCTTGCGTTTTGGTTTTAGGGGTGGGTGGGTTGTGGCACACACCTCTGAGGCCAGAGCTGTACTTATTTATTCACTCGTGCTTGGGGGGCTTTGAACTTCACTGTCCTCCCACTTCTGAGATCACGTCACTGACTTGATCAGGAGGATGTGACACCCAAGTGGAGTGAGGCCCATGGAGGAAGCCCTGCTGCTTCCTGCCCCCAGCTGTGCTGTGCCATGCAGACTACATGTTGTTATTGCCGCTGGAAGTTGGCAGGCTGTAGCCAGGGGGCAGACGTCCTCCCTCACAATGGGTCTCTGGCCTGTAGAGTACAGCTTCAGTTTGTACTGTGCACACCAGAGCCACACCTGGGTTTTGTGACCAGTTGGTGGCTGGTGTGTGTGTGGGGGCGTTTCCGAGTGTGTGGGTTGGTCTCTGGTAGCCAGGACAGCCATGTCCACAGTGACCAACCATGTAGCTCAGCCTTACCCAATAACACATTTGTAACTGAATACGGTGTTTTCAATTTGTACAGAATAGTTAGAATATTCTATTAAAGTTGTGAAACACAAAGTGAGATTGGTTTTTGTTGTTATTTGCTTTTTTGACAGCCCACTTGTTCCTTCTGACTGCCCACAGTTGGCCACACCCTGCTGGACTGAGCTCTTGAGTGGCTGGACCAAGGACTCTGGTCTGCAGACTTAACCCTTGGTTGATGAGCCTGTGAAAACTCATTCTTAGAAGAGAGCTGTTTGACTGGAACCAGCCTGGGGCTCTGGGAGCATTTTTCTACTGTAAGAAAGGCCTTAGCAAATGACCATGGCGGGCTTCAGAGATGGCTCAGCAGTCAACAGCACTGGCTTCTCGTCCAGAGGAACAGTTTAGTTCACAAACCTACATGATGGCTAACAACCTTCTATCCTGTTAACTTCTAGGGGCTCCAACGCCCTCTCTTGGCCTCTGTAGGTACTGCATGCACGTGGTGCACAAATCTACATGCTGGCACACCCATACAATAACAAATTAGGAAGACACCTCTGGATCTGGGACTGCGTCTTGTAGATCAGGATCTAGGAGAGATCCATTAAAAACAAAAAACCTACAAAAAGATCATAAGGGACTGGTGATGTTTTTAATAAATTTGGTGGGAGAGGGATGGCGCTGAGATGATGTTGCTATATACACGCCTCCTGCTTTAGCCTCCCAAATGCTGGGAAGTCAGACTGGTGGCCATTTCTGACTGAGCTTAGTGGGGGAAGACCTCCTTCCTGGAGTGCCTGCTTTGCAGGCTCAAAGTTAGCTACAAAAGTGATTACCTTTCCCTACAAGCCCAGTGTCTCTGGCCTGCTTACATGGCTGCCCTGTCCCTAGCCTCATAAGAGCTACAGGACAGGGCTGCAGAAGTCAGGCTTGGAGGTGGGCATGCGACCTTCCTTCATCCCGTGTCCTTCCCTAGGGAATCCTGCCTCATCTGTGATGATAGCCCTATATGCTGCTCCTTATTCCTAGGCCAGTGTAATGGAAATCACTGAGCAACGGGCACCTAGAGAGTCCATCTGAGCCAATTAAATTTCATTTATAAATGCATTTCACACATTAGAAGATTAGGTAACTGTACAAAATGATGTGCTTGGGTAACTTTCAGGCATATTAGCCTGCAACCCAGCTAGCGTCACAGCTACATAAAAGGGTCGCTTTCTGAGCTGAGCTTGCCTCTGGGCAATTTTACCACTTCTGGGCAATAGGCCTCAATGAAGGAGAATCAACAATGGCCACCAGCAGTGTGTGCAGTATTTCACACCAGGGCATCTGCACTCAAGTGAGGCAAATGCCTTTGGCAGACATCCAACAGGTGAAAAGTGCTGTTGTGCCCAGTATTGTGGCAGACTTCTTAGTGATGAGCCATGACAGTGCCACCCTTGGTGTGAGAGGGCACAACAGGAGAGCAGCTTGGGGAATGACCCAGAATAGAGGTAAGTTTCTTCTCCTTTCTTGACGTGAAGTGTTAAGGGACCACCTGCTTGGGACTGAGCCATGTAGCTGTGGTCAGAGGTTCCATGCTCTGGGGTCACAAGATTGGGAAGATGGCCCCTCAGCATGGAGCCCAAATCCCTGACTGGCCACTGTTAGGTGTTCAGAGACCCCTGTAGTATGTATGTAATCTCAACTGGAGGTTTCTACCCTGCCTTTAATTATACAGTTCCCAGATGAAGGCACATGACTTTTATAATAAACCTTTAAGGAACTAGAGCTGGGCAGATACTATCCTCCATGCTATTATGTCTGTCTCCCTGCCAGTAACTCCAAGACACAACATGCTCTGAATGGGCCCTCATCCTGACTGGCCAGCCCATGTGGCCAGTTTTATGATTCACCTACCTCATTATGTCTTCTCCACCTTCTCTCTCCCCTTATGCTCCTCAGACTCCCAGCCCTGGAATTGAAACCCCCGCCTACCTACCTTCTGCTCAGTTCTTAGGCTGTCAGCATCTTTATTCAACCAATAATTTTAAATTAAGGAGCAAGATCACCTAGCATTACTTTGTGTACCTGCAGGTTCTCTCAAGGCCTTGGGAGTTAGTATTTAGCGTTACAATGCATAGTAAAAGAACAGACCTCAAGGAGATTTGCCATCCACTAACCCCAGCAGCAGACCTGGGGTAGCTAAGCCTCTATACCCCAGGCACTGGGCAGTCAACTGGAGTATTCCAAATGAGGCATCTAACTAGTCAGAAGCTGTGTCTTCTAGCTTCCTCCTGCACATCAACTCTCCCCAGGCTTTTGGGGTCAGGGGCAGAGCCAGAACCCTGACAGTTCTTCTGGTATATGGGAAGGCAGTGGCATCATCTGCGTGATAGACCCTAGGCCATGGAAGGGTGAGATGGCATTTAGCCACAGATAGCCCCTAGAGTCCCAGGCTAAGGGATGCTATGTTGCCTAGCTGGTCTTTCTCACTGAAGTGTCTAGCCCCAGCTCCTCTCTGGGTGGAGCTAGCTAGTGTTAGCTTGCCATGGTCTACACTTGATGGTGAGGGTTGGGTGTTAATACCATGGAGGAGCTCTGGCTACACCTGCTACATCTGTCCCCATATGTTTGGCTATTGCGAACTGGCTCAGGACTAAGCTCCCAGTGAGTGCCACCACCAGCTCCAGCCTACTGGAGATCTTGGCCTGCAGAGGGTTCCTGTTAGTGGGGCCAGGCCATCAAAACAGTCTCCAACATAGCTCCAGGCTTTCTGCCAGCTACCTACAAAATGAGCATGAGGCTCTTTGGCCCAGGCCTGCTGAAAGCCAGTGGTGAGTTTCCAGGCCTTCTTCTACAGGCAGAACCCACACATTCTTTCACCCCAGACTGGCCCTGACCCCACCCACAAGCTGGCACTGGCCTGGCAGGTGTTCTAGAGCCCTAGGGCTCATCTGGCCTGCTTTCTAGAGTGTGTGGAATGATTTCTAAACATGGACTTTGAAGTCCCAACAAGAAGTTGCTGCCCAGGGCACACAGGCCACTAACCTAGAGACAATTCTTGGTCTCCAGTGGCTGAAGAATAAGGCCTGAGAACACCTGCCAAGTCCAAGTCACTTTTATGCTCCTGGGTGGAGCCTTTGTGGCAACAGTTGCCTGGCCATACTGACTCAACAGGTGGAGACCGGATTTTGTCCATGACAACCTAAGATGTGGTGCACAGGGCAGATCATACTCTCCCTATGGATGCTTCAGCTCCAGTGTCAGCTAACTCACTTCCCAGGACTCCACTGTCTAGGCCCTGCCCCTTACCACACAAGCCTTCCCAGTCCACCACTGGAGGACACACATCATCTATCAGCAGGATGCTTGTCACTAGGAAGCCTGAGCACACCTTTGGGTCTAAACCTGCTCAAATTCTGACTGGACTGTCACCCCCAGAGCCCATGTTCATCTGGGGAACAGAGAACAGGTGGCTTCTGTGGCTATTTCATGCAGAGACTCAAACAAACCCCACTTGGCTGGCCATCCATTCCCAGTTTTGCTGTGATGCCAGGTAGGGGTCTGGTCCCTGGGGGTCACTCACCTCTGAGGGTAGAGCTAGGGGCAGTGAGGGGCTTGAACTCACTGGTCAGGTCCATTCTGTGTAGGATGGTATGCAAGACAGGTGCCCTCAAGTTGTCCTCCAGGTATATAGCGGTGGCAAAAGAGTCTGCATATATACTCAGGTAAGGGAATGACCTTGGGAATGACCGCCTCCTTAGTCTGCCTTTGCTAAAACTTAGTGCCCTGCTATGCTGACAGCCTTTCCAGCTGCTTCCTCAGCACACCTCAGGACCAAGACAGCCATGAGCTGGATGCCAGGGCCATCAGACACCTCCATAGCCCACGTCAGTGCTTCTACACAGGTTGTGAGTGGAGCCAGAAAAGCTACCTCAGGCTTGCCCTTGGCCCTGACAGAGCTTCTATCAGAGCCCTCCACTAATAACTGAGGAACACCAGTGAGCCTTTGCCCATATCCCAGAGTGAAAATGACTGTAGACTTGTGTCTACACTAATTCCCCAAGTCCTGAGAAGAGTGGCCCTGAGAAACACTGTTAGCTAGCTATTGCATCTGTGTGCCTCTAGGGATGGTTACCCAGACTGCCCTCAGACCTGCTGGTCATGTGACTTCCCGCTGTGGCACTTAAAACACAGTTCCACAAATACGGCAGGGCTTTGTCCCCTGCAGACTTCAGAGGGTCTTTCCATCTACTCTCAGCTCTATGGGCTCCCTGTGTCCTTAGGTTGTAGCCTTGTCACTGGCATCTGCCCAGTCTTTACCTGGACTCTTCCTCTCCATGTATCTTATAGGAAAATAGAGATGTCCTGGTATTTCTAGCCACCTGGGAAATACATCTTTAGCCTATAAGGGCCACCACTCAGCCAGGTGTGGTGGGACCAGAAGTGTCCACAGAGACCCCAGTTTGGGAGCTCTCGAACAGTTAAGTGCTATGGTGTGTGCTGTATAGGGCTGCCCCTCGGATCCCTCTCAGTTCTGCTTCCACAGTGAGTTCTGTTTGCTCCTTCAGCTCTTTAACCAGAGGTCCTGATAGGACAGGACTCACGAGGCTCTGCCTCCCTTTTCTGTCAGGAAGGTAGGTCTGCTCAGTTCCCCAGGCCTGGCCAGCAAGACCCCATTTCCCAGCCCTTCAGGCTCCATACGGAACAATCCCTGAGAAGAGCGAGTCTGTGCTCCACCTGCCAGTGTGGCTCAGGGCACCCAGGAGCTACATCTTGCTCTTGCAGACCTTATGTCTGGCCTATGCTATTGGGTAAGGAGTGGGTCAGATGAGCTTTTGACTACCTGTCTTCAGAATCATCTGAGTGCCTTGACTGGTTCTGGCAGACATTTCTGTGTGCTACATTGCAGGGCTGACGACCTCTGAACAGGGCCTTGAGAACTTAATCAGCAAGGTTACTGTAGGTGACAGTGCTGACATGTTGTAAGCACCTGTGAGCCAGTACCACTTCAGGAAAATAGGAACCAGGGACAGCTCTGGGAGGCTGAGCCCAGGATGATGGCAAAAGCCTGAAACCAGGTAGGGCAGGTAGATGAACCTCTGCCCCAGACCTCTGGCTTTGCTTAGACTATAGCTTGGGAGGAGAAATGATCCAAGGCTGACCTAGCTCATAGGTCCTAGAGTAGGGGCTATGCAGGCCTAAGATAAGGTGGTGTTAGGTGCTGATTCAGGCTCCTGCTGTACACCCAAGCACCTACACTTGAGAGGGAAGCCTCAGACACCCTAGCAATTCTAGAGGAGGCATGGTAAAAATCTTGAAAGCAGGAAAGCCATCCCACAGAGGAAGTGGGTGGCATTCAGTCCCGACACCCCCCCCAATATGCCCATGATACACAGTTTCTTCACAGGCTGGCTGCTTCACAGGCTGGCTTGTCACCACAAGGAGGTGACCTCATTCGGGGAGTTTCAAAGAGGTGCCTTGTTCTCCCAGCTGAGCCGGGGCCTCACCTAGTTCAGCTCCAGTGCCTAGGGGCCAGACAGCTGGATGGGACAGCAAGTGTCCAGGCCAGAAGTTTAGCAACACATGGCCCACTGTAGCCTGCCTGGGTGGCTCACACTGTGTCAATCCAGATACCGTCCCAATAAATATTAGTAAATTAGGCCAGGACTGATGTGAGAGACTTAGCACCCCTCCCTGACCTTCTGATAGGTCCTAACCTAGCACCCTCCCCACATCAAGTTAAGGGCACTGAGTACAATAGAGCTAGGGTGGGTTTTTTTTTTTACTTGTTTGGGGTGTGTGTGTGTGTGCACGCACATGCGTGTGCACATACATGCTCCAGTCCATGTGGAGATCAGAGGACAACCCATGGGAATCAGTTTTCTCCTTGTACCATGTGGGTCCTAGGGATCACAGGTTGTTGTCAGGTTTGATGACAAATACTTCAACTTGTTTAGCCATCTCACCAGCACCCTTCCCCCTTCTGAAAAGAGTTGTTATTGATAGGCATGGTGGCACACACCTTAAATCTCAGCATCCGGAGTCAGAGGCAGGCAGATCTCTGAGTTCAAGGCCAACCTGGTCTAATAGCGATTTCCAGGACAGCCATGGCTACACAATGGGACCCTGTTTCAAAATTAAACAAATGGGGTTGGGAGGTGGCTGGAGAGACGGCTGAGTGGGTAAGAGCACTGGCTGCTCTTCTAGAGAACTAGATTCTGTTCCCAGCACCCACATGGCGGTTTACAACTGTCTAAAACTCCAATCCCAGGGGATCTGACGTCCTCTTCTGGCTTCTGTGTGTACTGTGTGCAGCACACAGACATACATGTAAGGTAAGCACCCATACATATAAAATAAAGGTAAAGAAAAAAATAAAAAGATTTCATTTATATATGTTCATGTGAATGGATGCCACATGTATGCAGTACCTATGGAGGCCAGAAGAGGGCATCCGATACCCAGGCATTACTGGCAGTTGTGAGCAGCCTACTGTGGGTACTGTGAACAAATCAAATTCCTAGGCTCTCTGAATAGCAGCCAGTGCTTTAACTGCTGAGCCATCTCTTCAGCCTTTAGTTAGACTTTTTGGGTTTGAATCTTATGCACTTCTGTGTCCCATTAGTTGAGTCGTTTTGCCTCTCTGAGCTCCCTGCCTTGACCCCACAGCTTCCTTGTAGTGTAATCAAAATGGAAAGGAGAAGACCCCAGCTTGAGCATGGAGCAGGGCCACACTGGACCCTCTTTGGGTGTCAGCTGACCTAGAGCCCAGGTTCAGCATCCCTCCCAGGAGCACAGCCCGATCCACACCAAAGTTTGTCCTCGTAAGAAAGTGAGGCCTGATCTTTGTACTAGGGTTGCTCTTGGCTGTCGGGAACCTGAGTGATAGAATTCAGTTGGCAGAGTGCTTGTGTAGTGTGCGTGTGACTGGTTCAAGCCCTATCCCTGCATAAGAACAGGAGTAGCACTGTGCAGCGGTAAACCTAGCTCTTGGCAAGTGGAAGGAGGATGGAGGCTCCGTTGAAGGTTATGCCTCCTGAATCCCAGGCCAACCTGGTCTCCCTGAGACCCTGTTTCAGAAAAGAGTAGCAGGGCACGAAGGTATATCTCAGTAGAGCTCTTGTCTGGCACTCAGGGCCTAGAGTTTGATGTCCAGAATCATCTAATTAATTAAAATTTAAAGGTTTTTTAAAAATGTTTATCTTGATTCTGTGATTTTATGAATGCTGGCTTGTATAGACATCCGTGCACCACGTGTATGCAGTGCCTGAGGAGGCCAGAAGAGGGTGCTGGATCTCCTAGAACTGGAGTTAGCCTGTTATGAGCTGCCCCGTAGGGAACTGACCCGCAATCCTCTACAAAAGCAATCTGTTCACTTAACCCTGATCCATCTCTCCAGCTCTTAATTTAAAAGGTTTTTTTTTTTAAGAATTTGTATAAAAGGAACTGGGGGGCTGGGTGAGACCTTCAAGACAGCTCAACAAATAAAGACAAGTAACAGCCTGACGACCTGAATTGGGTCCCCAGAACGCATGGTGGAAGGAGAGCACAAACTCCTGGACTCGTCCTTTTTCCTCCATGTGCTGTGGTACAGGCACACCTGTGCACATACAGAGACAAGTACAAATACTGTAAAAAAAAAAAAAATTAACTCTTGCTCTCTTGCTCTTGCTCCAGCTCCTTACTCTCTCTCTCCCACACTCCCTTCCCCCTCCACGTGCTTATCGCCTGCCTCTTCTCTTCTCTTCTCCTCTTCTCTCCTCCTCCTCCTCCTCCTCTTCCTCCTCTTCCTCCTCCTTCTTCTTCCTCTCTCTCTCTCTCTCTCTCTCTCTCTCTCTCTCTCTCTCTCTCTCTCTGCCTTCTTCTCTATGCCCTGAATAAACTCTATTCTATATTATACCGTCGTGTGGCTGGCAAAGGCACCCCTTCCCCCACACCTTAACACACCTCCACCAAACTTATTCCTGGTTTCTCTTTCTTTTTATAAAATATAACACTGATTTTTTTTTTTTTGGTTTTTTGAGACAGGGTTTCTCTGTGTAGCCCTGGCTGCTGATTTTTTTCTAATAAATAAAAAAGAAGTAAAAAGAAATTAAAAATTAAAAGAGGGTACTGGGCGCTGGTCAAAGGTCTGTGTTTGAGCTGTACTGCATAAAACCAGGATGGTCCCGAACACCTGTAATACCAACACTTAACAGGTGGAGGCAGAAAGAGTAACGGTTTAGGGTTGTCCTCTGCTACACAGCAAGTTCAAGGCCAGCCTGGACTGCATAAGATCCTGTCTCAGCATACTAACAACAAAAAGGTCTGGGGTCCCAGTGCCTCTCATCTGGGCTATTTCCTGATGCCTAATCCAACAGCCTGAGAAGTAGGCATCTCAGAACCCTTACTCAGGAGACTCAGATGGTCTCTGAGAGTTGGGGACAGAAGAACCTTCCTGGCAATGTAACCCTGACACAACACTGCTCTTTCAGAGTGCCTGTGTAGGGCAGCTGTTCCCTAGGGTGTCTTTAAGAAAGTCTTTACCTACCCAGGAGCATAATCCAAGGTACCAACTAGATTCTTATTGACATGGCCATGCGCGACCACAGGAAGTCTAACAGCTGTCTGGTGACCAGCCACGGGACTCTTTGTTGACAGAGGGTCTAGCATTGTTGGTCAGCTCTACCCAACTGGACAGCAGCTCAGCAGAAACTGTCACATCTCACACCCAGTTTGGACTTTGTCTGAGGGGCCTGGTGTTTGTGGACATAGAGATCTCAGGAGGATGATGAACAGAGGGCTGTGTTCCATGCACGGCCTCCCAGTTCCCTTTCCCACTTCCTCCCCCACTGCAGGACCCTGCTCTTGGGTCAGTCCTAACTTCCATAGAGCAGTGGGGCTTCCAGGTAAAGAAAGGAGTTGGGGTGCTAGGGATCAGCCCCAGTCACCTGCTCTGTTCTCTTTGAGTGCTCACCCTCCTCCTCTGCCCTTGGGGTCAGCCAGGCCCTCTGTCCCTTGCGCTTGTTCTCCAGTGACGCAGGTTAGAACTTTCAGTCTGTATCTCTGGGATGGTGGTGTTAGTTAGGCCAGTGCCTGGTGCTTAGATAGCAAACCCTGCCCCGCTATGACCCCGCCCCCCATGATCTTCTGGGGACCCTTCCCAGATCCTCATAAGCACCAGATCCCTGTTCTCATTCCCATGGTCAGTGCCTCCACTGGGAAGAAGGGTTTCCTTTGCCGCTCCAGCATGCAGGCTAGCATGCAGAGGTGCCTGAGCAGCCCCAGATGTCTGAGAGGCCTGGAGCAAGAGCTCCACTGAGCTGCACAGAGCATGGAGAACAGGCTGGAATGCTGAGGAATGGGGGCCCAGGGCAGCTGGAGACAGTCCCTGTTCCTTCCCTGAACTTTCAACTTTGTAGAGTGGCTCCTGGAAACAGATGAAAGGGCAGCACAGGCCATGCTGCATCTAAGCAGCCTGGGGAAGGGACACTAAGGAAAGCTGGCCCTCTCCAGGAGTTTTTCTAGCCTGCCACTGGTCAGGTTTGGGACACCTCCAGTGTGAAGTCACTACCTATCTTACCCAAGGGCTTCAAGATCACTCTCCCATCCACTCTCTGGCCTGCTCTCATCTGAGGCAGGCAGGGCTGGCTGGGTCTCTCTGTATTTTTACTCCTTTCTTCTGTAGGTATCCTGGACTGCTCTTCCACACACCCCTCAGGGCCTGGGGAGAGCTTGTGAGGCTCATTTTTCTTCAGGGACCCTGGAAGTCAGGACTCTGTGTGTATTGGAAACGGGAGTGGGAGTGGGGGCCACTTGTGGAACACACAGTGAGAGCCAGCGGGGAGGTCCACAATGGCTTTGTTCATTTCTTTATTTAAAGATTTTTTTAAACAATACTTATGATCTCTCTCTCTCTCTCTCTCTCTCTCTCTCTCTCTGCACTCAAGCATACAGTGTGTGTGTGTGTGTGTGTGTGCGCGCGCACGCATATGCACAAAGATCAGAGGACAATCTAAGGGCCTCAGGTTCTCTCTTTCCACCATGTTGATACCAGGAATCACACTGAAGCCAGCACAGTGGAAAGCATGTGTCTGTACCCACTGAACCATCTTGCCAGCTCTCTTTTTGTGGTTTTATATTTACATTTATAAAAACTAGCTCATTTTATGTGTTTGAGTGCTTTGCCTGCCTACATGCCTGCATGTGTGCCTGAGGGCATCAGAAGAAGACGTCCTTTGGGGTCATAGATGACTCCTGTAGGGGCTGGGAACCCAACCCAGGCCCTCTGAAAAACCAGCAAGTACTCTTAACCCCGGAGTTCATTGGTCCAGTCTCAAGTTTCTTTTTATTTTTAAGATTTATTTTTATTTTAATGGTATGTATGTGTGTTCTAGGGGGAGGGGAGGGCCGGAGAGAGCTCCCTGGAGTTGGTGTTACAGATGGTTCTGGTTGTGCGTTACCCAACTGGAGCAGGAACCAAACTTAGGTCCTCTGCAGGAACAGCAAGCACTCTTAAGCGCCAAGCCACCTCTCCAGCTCTCTTAGTTCAGTTTTGCTATGTGCCTTTGATTAGTCTCGGCCTCGCTGTAAAACTTAGACTGACCTAAATGGGTCCTTCCTGCCTCAGCCTCCTCACTGCGGTATAAATTTGCCTTAGAACAAAACCAGGCCACCGAACTGGAGTTTTAGGCTGCCAGTCTTAATTGTTTAAATGGAGGAACCTGAGTTTTCACTGGGAGCCAGCCCGCCTAGAAACACAGTGTCTGGTTTTCCAGCAGCCGGGGGTGGGGGTGGGGGTAGGAGTAGCGGTGGGGGTGGAGGTAGGGGGTGGGGCTGAGAGTTTTCTTGCAGCGCCTCTGTCCCCTATCCCACCTCAGCACCCCTGCCCCATCCCACCGTAGCAGGGGACTCCTGGGGTCCCTCCCCCATCCCTGGGAACCCTGGAGGAGCAGCGTCTGCTTCCTGCTACTATTAAACCTTTAAAGGCAGAGGGTAAATAAAATCGTGTACTGAAAGGCGATGACTCAGCCGCCCCCGCCGCCCCTGGCCCTTAGGTCGGTCCCCGAATTCCCGAAGTTAGCTTTGCTAGCCCCCGTGAGCTTCCAGCATGTCGGAGTTGTACTGTCGCAGCCCGAGGTGTCTGTTGCCTAGATTGGGGCACACAAGGAAGGAGGCAGGCCTTTCTCTCCACGTGGCTGAGCACTGCAGGGTGCTGTTCCTCCTTCCACTGCTTCACTGCCTAACTTACCAAAGGTCATTGTCCCATTTTACAGAAGGGAAAAGAAACTCAGATAATTTCGAGGCACAACTCTGGGGAGCAACTTGGGTGATAAAGCCAGTTGCGGCAGGGCTACTTCCCAAGAAAGTCTAGTGGGAGGCCTTTGGATGCTCGCCCAAGGTGGGAGGAGACGGTGGCCAGGGCGTGGAAAAACCCAGTAGATCCACGATCCTCGTACTCAAGAGTCTTCGGTCTCCCCGTGAGTGGGATTCTGAGCGTTGTTGTTCCGTCTAGGGGTCGGGGCACTTCCCGGGGCTTCCCGCCACGTGAGTCACATCGGGCAGGGACCGCTGAGGTGCATTCCTCTGCAGGCAGGGCCGGAGCCCGGGCGGGGAGGGGACTGCAAGTCACTCCACCTGGCAGCTGGGACGTTGGGGCTGGAGGGAAGGCTTGGGGCTCCCGTCAGTGAGGCGCCAAGCAGTTCTCGCCCCCCACCCTCCGTCCTCCGATAAGCGGTAGCTTTAAGCAATGGGTAAGGGGCAGCCTGGGGCGGTTGGTGGGGGTCAGCTCCGAGAGGCTGCCTGGGTAGGAGAGTGCCCGACTTCGGGGCGTGTCTGGGCCGCGGGGCGGAGTCCTTATAAAGACCACGCCGAGGCCGCGGCCCGCAGCAGTGCGAGCGCATTTGGTGCAACCTTTCGAAATGGCTTCGAACAAAACCGAGAAGACCTCCGACGAGATTCTTTGCGAGGGCGAGCTGGAGAAGCGAAGCGACAGCCTGTTCCAGGTCTGGAAGAAGAAGCGCTGCGTGCTCACCGCCGACCGCCTGCGCCTCTTCTCCGGGAACAGCGGGCGCGTCAAGGAGCTGTGCTTCAACACCATCCTCAAGGTGGACTGCGTGGAGCACACCTCCAAGTACGTGTACTTCACCATCGTCACCAACTTTTACAAGGAGATCGACTTCCGCTGCACAGGCCGGAGCTGCTGGAATGCGGCCATCACCATGGCGCTGATCGACTTCCAGAACCGTCGGGCGCTGGAAGACTTTCGCCGCTGCCGCTACCGATATCAGCGCTCTGCGTCTGAAACGCAGTCCGAGCCGGGAGAGCGGAGAGCTCTGGGTCCGTGGTGAGTACCGCCCTCGTCCGCGGCATCGGACTACCGGGCATGGGGGTGAATGGATGGGGGTCGGGTCATGCCTCCCAGTAGGGAAAACTTCGATTTTAAAAGCTACGGGGGGAGGGGGGAGAAATCCTACGACTTTGAAAGACCCTTTGGAGAGGGGACCTGGGACGCGTGGTAGGAGCTCCTCGCCCCACCTGGAGACTTAAAGGCTGCACCCGGGCAGCTCCTGACTCAGTCTTCTCCCTACAGAAACGCACGGGACCAGTTGAGCCGGGAACCAGCCCACGCTGCCGCATCAGACAGGAGCCCAGGAGCCCAGGGGATGGATGCCCCGGGTGACGCCGCCGCTGCTCTTCACCGAAGATATTCCCGTGCTTGCTGAGCCTTGCCCCCGCTGTGCGGGTGCGCTAACTTATTGGACCGTATTTATATTGGTTACCTACTTCCAACCCACCATTCCGTGTTAATATTTTTTATACCATATTTTCATTCCAAATAAACAATGCCATTTCTCTTTTTTTTTTAAACTGTGTGGTTCGCGTAGTTTCTGCTGGGGCGCATATGTGGAAGGGTGGGACAGTGAAAGGGTCTCCTATCTAGTGTTATTCCCTCTCCACATCCCAGGAACCATTCAAAGTGCCTTTGAATGAACTGTCTTCTGGCAGTGGGGCTCACAGCCTCTCCAGGTCAGGAAGTACTCTGGGTGTGGTTCGGCCACCTTTTGTTCCTGGGTGTGGCTTGAGAGGATACCGCTGGTGGCCGGGATTGCTCAGAGTTCACTAGTTAGCACCTCCTGGACATCTGACAGGTTGCTCTGTTCACTAGGGTGGCTGCCCTCATTCTTCCCTCCCACCCACAGACGGTCTGACCAGCAGTAGATTCAAAGGACCACTGATTGTTTTCATTGACAACCCCCATCACTGGACCACAGTGGCTTGAGATAGCCCTCCTGTCCAGAGCCTAGGAACAGGGATAGCACACTGTGTACAACTTTTGTCAAAGATGGGAGGCAGGCCTGGCTGTCTCCAATGATAGAGCAGTGAGACCCAAAGCCGTGGCCCGGTGTGAAGTCTGGGAGCTCCCCAGACATCTGTCCTACCTCTACCCCACTTCTCGCCAGGTAGGTATCAACTCTGACTCCTCACCTGGCTGTGTTCCTGTAGAGACTCAAAGTCTGTGTCAGGTAGGCAGGCAGCCTGTGACAGAAGTAAATCTCTTCCTCCAAGGTTTTACTGGAGGATAAGCCCCAAAAGGCTGAAAGACAGACACTGAGTCCCTGCCCAAGCAGGTATCATCCATCCGGGGCCTCTCTGACTATAGGAATGCCATGAAGATGGGGGTGTCACACGCCTTCCAGCTTGGCCTTGGAAGCCAGCACTGGCAGAGGGAGAATCCCCCCTTTTTCCTTAAGAAGGAAGGCTTCAGACTAGAGTTGTTTTTTTCTTACAAGGAATTGTCTGTTAGAGCGAATGAGGGAGGGGCTTTCTAAGAGCAGGAGTGATAGCAGGTCCCAGGACCCTTCCATACCACTTGTTTAAGGACCTCCCCCACCACATCTTTTTATGGTCAAAAGACCAAGCTCACCAGCCTCTGCTGCTGGTGTGGTCTAAACGAACACTGCGTCCTGAGGTGGCAGGTGGACAATGGATGGGTCCCACGGTTTAGGGACTGTGGAGTTCTGATGTTTGAGGATTCTAAGGTCGTTGGGTCCTTTGTTGTTTGTTTGTTTTTGTTTTTTAGAGACGAAGTTTCTCTGTGTAGCCCTGGCTGTCCTGGAACTCACTTTGTAGAACAGGCTGGCCTCAAACTCAGAGACCTATCCACCTACCTTTGCCTTTGGAGTGCTGGGATTAAAGGTGTGCACCACTAAGCCCAGCTTGTTTGCTTGTTTGTTTTTAATTACATTTTATTAATTGTGTGTGTGTACCTGTTTTGTTTTCAAGACAGGATTTCTCTTGTGTAACCCTGGCTGTCCTGGGACTCTCTCTGTAGACCAGGCTTGATGGGCCAGGCCAGTGAGTGTCCCTGGTGCAGCTCTGAAGGTGGTGGTGGGGCTATGTGCTTGGTTTTTAACAGCTCCCTCTCAAGCCTTGTTTTCCTCCTCCTTTTCCTCCTCCTCCTCCTTTTCCTCCTCCTCCTCTTCTTCCTCTTCCTCCTCCTCCTCTTCTTCCTCTTCTTCCTCCTCTTCCCTTTAAAGACAAGGTCTCACTATGTAGCCCTAGCTGACTCAGAACTAGCTAGTTAGTATACAAACCAGGCTGACCTTGAAGTCAGAGATCTGCCTGCCTCTGCCTCCTGATTTCTGGGATTAATGGCCTGCACCAACACAACTGGCCCCTGTCTTTTAAACCGACCTGGATTCATGATCTGGAACTGGCAAGTCTATGCTCTCTAGATAGAGCCTTGGGCCCAGCTGTAGTTCCTCCTTCACAAAGCCCTCTGGTTTGGCTCCATCCTTGAGTCCCCCCAGGTTTGCTACCCACAGATCTAGGCAAAGCCCAAAGGACTTAAGAGAAAGAGGTTCTTAAGTTTATTGCCTGACTGGACCAGGTCACTGGGCTTTGTGGTCACTGGGCTTTGTCTCCCTTCTGGGACAATGGCTTCTTCCAGAGGATCAATAGGACAAGCAAGTTCACCATGAGCTGCACATGGCCAAAGATGTGGACACCATAGCTACGGTACAGCAGGCCACCTAGGGTGGGTCCTAGAGTGCGGGTCAATGGATGCACAGATGCAGAGAGGCCCAGCATGGTCCCTGGGAGAAAGGGGGAATAGCAATCAGACCCTAGGCAGGTCTCTGGACAGGCTGCCTACCTTCTGGCTATAGCCCAGCCTTCTGTCCATCCCAACCTGCTCTGCGCATTGTTCACAGATGGCTTGAGACACTTTCCAGAGGACTTGTCCATCCTCCTCACAGCTGCCCCTCGACTGCAGCACCCTCCCACCCCAATTAAGCAGATCATCCTCATCCCACAAGGTCAGTTTCTCTGTATGGATGGGGCTGAGCCTCTTTCCTGCTCTAGCTATTTCCCAGGTAAGGAAGGAGTCTGGGAAAGGGGTCAAAGGTCAGGAATAGGCCACACCCTCCCAGACCTGTTAGTGTAGACCTGATCTGCATAGTTTGGGCTCCACCCAGGACATCCAGGGTGCTGGCTCTCACACTTTCTCCAAACAGTGACTGAGATGGCCAGTGAATTTGGCTAGGGAGGGTCCCCTGAGCCACTGTACGGCTCTAGGGTTGGCATTCTAGTTGGGCATGGTGTCCCTACTGCCCCTCATATAGCCCTTCCTCTTCTTGTCCCTCCACCGTCCTCCCATGGATTCAATGGGTCTCAGGGCAGGGCCAGGGTTGCGGGCAGGCTAAAGAGATGTGTACGGGTCCCAAGCTAAGAGCACCAGTGTCCTAGCCTGAGCATGTGAGTCCATATCTCCACACCTCTGGTCAGCTTCTTAGGGTGGACGTGCTGCACAGGACCTTGTTAAAGCAGCTGTGAGTGGAGGAGGGCCCTCACTGACAGAATCCCCATCTCACCTTGCATCCCCAGATGGGAGTCCCAGTCTACCCCCCCACCCCAGCCTCTTCCTGCTTCAGAAGGTGGCCTCCCTGCCTCCTGAGACCAGGCTTTTCAACTCGGCCAAGCCGAGGGCCTGTAAGGCTCCACCCACACCCAGGGCCTGCTGTGGGGAAGCTCAGGTGCAGTCTCTCTCACTGCCCACACGCCTGCAGACATTAACTGACAGGGCAATTACTGCCTCCTCTGCACCTCCTGTTCCCAGGTAACCCAGGCTTGGCTCTTCCCAAGCTAAGGGGTGGTGCCACAGGCATGACTCGGCCTTGGTGGCTTGGCCTGCTCCTCCTGGTCAGCCCCACCCTCCACTTGCCTGGCCTTAACACCCCCTTCCTCCTTCTCTCCTTCTCTCTCAGTCCTTTGGAGCTGCTTCCCAGACAGCATGGAGTAACTACCCTAGACAGGCTTGGAGGTCAGGCCCAGAAGATATCCCTAGCTGTGTGGATTTGAACCCTCTATTCAGAAAGCTCTGAGCACTGTGTTGTCAAGGACTGGCAAGTCTCTCCTGCTGTCCTCCCTGTTTGGACTCTTCACCATCCCAGCACCAGCTGACCTCCTACGTGGCCTCTGTAGGCCCTGCAGGTCCATTTCTTTGCTCATCTGACCCCTGCCTGGACAAAGCCTCTGGACTCACCTCTTTTTAGTGAAATTCTGGAATGGATCAGAGCCAAGCCAAATGCCTCCTCCAGGAAGCTCTCCACCTGTACCCCTGACTGACTATGGACTTGTCAGCAGCACTGGGAAGGGGGCAGGATCTTTACCAGGACTCTTTTGTCTTGTCACATCCATCTTATCTGGCCCAGCCTATTGGGAGGAATCCTGAAAGTTGGGCCCCCGGTATGTTCAGCTCACCTGTGTCTGAAGCGGACACAGCCTTGGTCAACATGCTGTCTGTGACTACGTTGAGAGTACAGAGACTGAATACCAGTCCAGGTGTCAAAATGCAGAAGTGGAGCACATTGGACATCAGCGCCTGGCAGAGTAATGGGCAGGGCCATGCTGGGTAGGGATGTTCCAAAGCTAGACAGCAACCCACCCTGAGGTCCTACCCACAATGCTCTACCTTGGAAGATGCCTGGACTGGGGAGGAGGGACAGTGCCAGGTGGCAGGCCAGGCACTTGGGCACACACAAGACATGTGTGGAGGATGGCCTGAGACCTGCTTCACAGGGTAGCTGTGTGTGTGCACGTATGCTTGTGTGTGTCTTTGTATGTATGTGCTCTCACCATGCCCAGTCCTACAACAGCAAAGACCAGCACACTGGATCGCAGCAGGGCTTCCTCTGGAAAACGGGTGCTCAATCTCCCAATGACCAGGCCTTGAATCATCTAGGAGGGGGGGTGAGGGGAAGGGAAGACAGTCTAAGCGAGCAGTTCTCAACCTGTGCATTTCATCCCCTTTGGGGGTCAAATGACCCTTTTACAGGGGTCTCTTAAGATCATTGGAAAACACAGATATTTACATTATAATTCATAACAGCAAATTGACAGCTATGAAGTAACAAGAAAAAAATTATTATTATTATTTTTTGTTTGTTTGGGACAGGGCTTCTCTGTGTCGTCTTGGCTATCCCGGAACATACTCTATAGACCAGGTTAACCTCGAACTCAGCAATCAGCCTGACTCTGCTTCCCAAGTGCCATGATTAAAAGTGTGTGCCACCACTGCCTGACTAACAATGAAAATGGTTTTATGGCTGGGGATCACTACAACATAAGGAACTGAATTAAAGGGTCACAGCATTAGGAAGTCTGAGAACCACTGGTATAGATAGACCTTGGCCTGGTCTTCTGAAAGAGTTCTGTCAAGAGAGAAGATATCCAGAAGACACACTTGTGAGCCTCTCTTTGGCAATCAGACCACTGAGACAACGGAACCCAAGGCATTGGACTTGCCCCAGGAGTCTCACGCTGGGGAGGGAAAGGCTGAAGTCTGGAGACAGACAGAGAAAGCTTGTCTCTCAGAGACCTCCTAGAGTTCTGAGAACTTGTCAGATCACCTTGCAGGAGAGACTAGAGACAGTGATGGATCAGCGACGGGCAGGACCACACCCTGACCAGGATTCGTAGCTCTGCACTCCTGCCCTCTGTTTAAGCCTGAGCCTCATCTCTGGACCCAAAGATAAACTGGAGGGCCACTGAAGCTCTTTGTCCCTCTTCCCATTGTGGTCACACCACACGGGATGAATCTCCTCTCTCTGCTTTTAACTCTTTAGTTGACCTATTGAGAATTAGCAGCTGAGCCAAAGTTGTTAGGGCTACAGGACCTTAGCTCGGATCCTGACAATTCCGATAATATCTTCAAGGGAAGGGGACTTCTGGACTGGTGGCTGGGTGACCCTCTGCATCCCTTGAGAGGCCCTCCACCCCAGCAGGCCAGCAGGCACTGCAATGCTGAGCCACGCAGTTCCTAGAAAGCCAGAAGGTCACAGAGCAAAGGTTCCTCTAACAGCAGCAGCAGCAGCAGCAACAGCAACAACAACAACAACAACAACAACGAAAGAGAATCCAGACCGGGAGACTCAGGGACACCAGAGACATGACTCAGCAGGCCAGGTAGCCCAGGGTGAGGTTCCCTATCTCCTTTCTCAGATAGGAAGTGCATGTCTCTACTGGAGAAGGAAGTGTGTGGGACCAAAGGCCAGGACTGAATAGAGTCAGAGCAAGGAGCTGTCAGGCTGCTGGGGCCAGTAGTTGTCAAGGTTCACAGAGGTTGGACCCAGGCTTCTAGAGCCCAAACCGGTCCAGCCACAACCCCTACTTATGCTGGGCAGAACCTGGTTGTTTCTTACAGAACCATCAATGTCTTAGAAAAACAAATCCTCTCTAGACTGGTTTTATGGGAGCATTTAATACTGGCTCAGCCACTTGGACCTACATCCTGACTAACTGCCCCAGCCTCAACTTCCCTAGTAAGTTGAAAATAAGCTTCTAGATGCCATGCAGACCTCACTGTTATCTGACAAAAACAGTGAGTTAGTCAGCCAGCCTAGAAGGCCACTTTCCCTCAGTCCTCCCAACTGTACTCTCTGGCTTCCCACATGCCCAGTCACCTAACCAAGGCAGTCACTGCTGCTGCCCCTCTACCTATCAGCTAAAGCCTATGATCTCCCCTCCTTTACTCAGTCCCCTACTACTCCCAGTAGACTGGCAGGCTACCTTTCCCTGTGAATGTCACCAAAACCTTGTGTGGTCCTACCAGGATCTTTGTCCAAATGGAGCTCACATTCCCTGACCCTAACCCATCATCCACTCCTCCATTCCTTGCTTTTTCTTCTTCCTGTGTACTTTCCATTTTTACAGTGACTCTTTTTCTTACTCAGGCTCTTATTTGTTGTCCTAGTAGCTCTGAACTGTCCCTACCTCAGTACCCTCGGAATGGCTAGCGTCCTAGAACAAGTCTGGGTGACAATCAGGTATCAGGGCTACCATAGGAGTCTCTCTTGAGGAGTCCTTAAGAGATATGGTCTGCTAGCTGGGCGGTGGTGGCGCATGCCTTTAATCCCAGCACTTGGGAGGCAGAGGTAGGTGGATCTCTGAATTTGAGGTCAGCCTGGTCTACAGAGTGAGTTCCAGAATAGCAAGGGCTATACACACAGGGAAACCCGGGCTTAAAAAAACAAGTGTGTAGTGTGTGTGTGTGTGTGTGTGTGTGCAAACCTGCTGAAGCCATGGTCCTGATCCCCTATCTCAGGACTCTCTGCATGCCTCTCCCCAGAGCCCCCCAGAATCTGGGAACCTGTAGGAGCAAATGGAGTAGGCAGGATGTGGCTTGAATGGAGTCTTTCTTCTTCTCAGGGAATATGGTGATATGGTTGGGACATCCTGATGTAGTTGGGACATGCCTGGCCCTCAGTCTTACCCTCTTTGCAAGAATGCAAATCTACCCACTCCTTGCTCATCTTGGGGCCCAGAGCTTTGACACCTGCTCTTCTGCTTCCCCTTCCCTGCCTTGTGCCAGGTTTCTAAGTCATACTCTTCTTTCTAAGCTTCTGTAGCGATTCCAGATTACCACACTAATGTGTCACAGCCTCAAGTGGCCATAACCATAGATCCTAGAAGAATCTGTCTCCAAGGGTCTCTGAGGGTTTGGACTTCAAATGAGTACAGGCTTGTGTGGTCTGGAGCAAGCAAGTGACAAGCAGCCCATTCATTCATTCATTTTTGAGGAAGGGTATTTTGTAGCTCAATCTAGACTAAAAATTGCTATGCAGTGAAGGATGACTTTGAATTTCTGATCCTCCTGCCTCTGCCTCCTGAGTGTTGGGATCACAAGCTTGCACCACCGTGCCTGGTTTATGAAGTGCTGAGGATGGAACCCAGGCTTTGTACAGGACAGACAGGCATTCCACCAACTGAGCTATATTCCCAGTAAGCAATCCATCTTGAATGAAGGTCTGCTTAGCCATGGGTCAGTGTTATGGGTTTTGTTTATTTCTTTTATCCCCAACAGTGTGGCATTTCTTGCTGGTGCAGATTAGAGACTTTCCTTGTCCTTGGTAGGTAGGTTGGCCAGAGAGTAGGCCAGCTTTGGGCGTGGATACTCAGGGAAAAGATGTCCCAGAGGTTCCAGGAATGCCACCAAGCTTCCAGAGTGATCTGGACCCCTCCTCTGCTAGTCTCAGAATAGCTACTTCTGTGCACCAGCGGTTAGACAGTCAAGTCATACTGGGCCATGGCTGTACATCACTACCTGTCTCTGCCACCCAGGGTCTGGTCAAATGCTAACAGGAACCAGGGAGCAGGTAGCTGGCTTTGACTATTCTGGCCTTGGGTTTGGAGCTAAGGGGCCCTGAGGGGCTGGCTGAGAGGATGCTTGACCCCTACCTCAAACTGGCCCAAGGGTACCCCTGACCCCAGCAACCAGAAGCTCCTAGCTCCTAAAAGGATAGCATATTAGATGACTATGCCTTGCTCTTAAGAAGATCCTTGAGTGCCCAGGATCTTCCTATGACATCCCAGCCACCTCATGGGACATGCATTGTAGTTAGTATCACTTGACTAAGAAAGAAAATGGAGCCTGGAAACTTGTTATGTTACCCAGCTAGGGAGAACAGACGCTGACTCCAGACAGAACCCCATCATAACACGTCCATTTCTGTATCTTCAGTCCCTCCAAGTCCTGTCTACTGCCCCTCACTGAGGCATGTACTAGATTGACATGTTGTAGGAGGTGAGTGTTTTCTCTCTGTGTGTGTTTCTCCATGGGTACTCTGTCACTCAAGACTGGACCCCCCCCCCCCCCAGGTGGTTAAGGAGGAAGCCAGGATGGCCACTCAGGCAGGTCTCCCAGAGAGTGATACTGGTAAACCAAGTCTTCTCTGGCCTGCAGCACTCGCTACTCATGCCCACTCACCATCTGGAGGATCCCAAAGAAGGACATGAGGTAGCCAGCCTGTGCAGCCTCCAGCTGGAAGAATTCCATAGAGATGATGGAGAACATCACCATGAAGAGTCCTGGGTAGAGGAGCAGAGCAGCTGTGGTGCCAGGCCCCAGTGCAGCACACATCTCCCTCCTGTATCCTGGCCAGGGGATTTGCCTGACTAGGGAGGACATGTAACACTACCTGGGATTCTATAGAAGGTGATTCCCTGGGTGGGGGGCTGCTGGGAAGTAGTCCATGTGAGTTACAAGGTGCCAGGATGGGGACCCAGAGAGTCATGGGAGCCCTCAGAGGCTCCTGACATGTAGGTGTGTGTGTGGGGGGGGGCTGCATTTCTCAGGTTCCAGTCACTAGAGCTGAAACATACAGCCTGGATGGGTGGACCCTATCCCAGCTGGCATGGGGAGCAGCTTCTCTGTGGCCCCTTCCAGCCCTGCCAGGGGTTTTAGTCTGGTGTTTCACAGCCACAGAGCTTCTGGGTCAGGAAGGAGCTGAAGCTTTGGGAGTTTAGTACCTCTGAGCCCATAAGGAGAATAGATCAGTGGTAGGGCCCTTGCCTGGCTTTCGTGAAGCTCTAGATTCTATTATCAGTACTACAAACAAAACCTTCAGACTGTGGTGGTCTCTGAACAATGGCGTCACTATGGCACATTCAAAGCTGGGCAGATTGTATATATGGGGTCCTATGTTCTTTCATCAGATGGTTAGAACAAGACTTGCCAGCATCTGGGTGCCTCTCAGACCTATGTGGTACCTCACGAAGCCAGGCCTGAGTAGTGAGGCTTAAAGATGAGCAGGAGTCTGTGGGCTGTGTGTGAGGCCCTGTGGTGACAATTCAGAAGGGGACCCAGAGCACAGCAAGGAGAACCCAGACTCCCTTCTCCTCCCTTTGTGCTAGCACGCAACTGAAATCTGCTCTCACAGGGTGTGCTGGAAGCTCCCACAGGTGTAACTGGACAATAAGGACTCCTAGGCAGAACACAGCGACACCTAGACCTGGGTCCCCAGCCTTGGTCATCTCAGACTGTAGACACGAGTGGGGGTGGGAGAGTGTGACTCACCTGAAGGGAAGCCAGAGATTACCTTGATCAGGAATACAGGCAGCACACTAGGCAGCAGCAGCAGGCGGGTGATGGCCTTCAGGTCAAATACACTGGCCTTGGTTCGACCTGGCCACCAGGGGGTATCAGTCAGAACACTGGTAGTGGGGCTCCGGCCTTGTCCCCCACGCTTAGAGCTGACTACTCTCTTGGCAGCCTTCTCCCACAGCCTCTGAGGGACAATGGGCCACATGTTGGCCAACCCAGTGTTCAGGAGAAGGTGCACCTGGCACCAGGTAGCTCTGCTAGAGCATTCCTAGAGCATCAGCCTTCTTGCTAAGGGCGGTGGCTCCCAGTCCAGCTGGAAGGCCGTAGTAGCCAGAGAGGCATGCCTTCACACTCAGGACACTCTCAGCCACAGGCTCCTAGATATGCCTAGGTGTCCCCTGGGATCCTACTCTTTCTTCGTGGATTATAACCTCTTGTCCTAAAGAGTCTCCAGGGTTAGTCTCCATGTTAGTCACTGGGCAGAGGCACAGAGGTAACCGACACTTCTGAAGAGCCAGCCTGGCCTATATTTTCCTTCTCTGTGCCTCACTTCCTTCCCACCCACTGAGCCAGGAACCTCACATGGCTCTGGACACTCAGCACCTCAGAGACTAGCAGCCACCCCGTACCCCTGTGTCCTGTGTATTCTCTGGCTTTTCTAGACTTGCCTCCCTGCTCAGGGCCTTGGCTTGCCTGAGTCCCAAAACGATGCCCAGCTTGTCCGACCAGGAATCTGCAGCAAGAAGTGCAGAAGAGATCCCATCCCCTCTTTGAGACCCTTGAACCCCTTGTCTAAAAGATCTTCCCTCCATCCCCAGTACCAGGATGCTGGTTTCTTGGGCAAAGTGGTGCTCATTGGCCCAGTTTGTGGGCAGGTGGGCTTACCTTGATGGGCTGACTGGACACTAGCCTCCTTGGTGGTAGCAGGAACAAAGGTAAAGCTGAGGACAGCTCCTAGGAGGGTGACCACAAAAGCCAGGATGGCAGGACACTGGATCCTAAGGACACAGCCTGGGTCATATGGTATGCTGTTGTATAGATACACTCTGAAGCAGCCCCCACCCCCACCTTGCTCCTTTGGCTCCATGGAGGCCTCACCTACTAAGGTCCCTGCTCCTTGATCCCTTAAGGCACATTTAGCAAATGACAGAATGCCTCAGCATGCAAGCCCTGCAGGCTCTGAGAGGTGGGGGTGGGGTGGGCGTGGAGCAGTCCGTGAGTCTGGAGGGTTGCACCGCTGAGGCAGGTAAGTGGCCTTGCTCAGGGTGCAGTTGGTTCCCAGGTTCCCCAGAGTCAGCTAGGCTTGTGGGTATCTCTGAGGACAGCTTTAGAGACCCAAGACCAGGTACAATGTCCCCTCCCAGTGAGGATGGGCTGGGCACTTGGTAGTCTTTAAGAAATCACCTTTCTTCCTTCACAAGGCTATACTCTAGGGGGCAGGGCATGCCAGGGCTGGGGGAGTCTGGGTTCTGTGTCTCAGGCCCCTAATGAATGACTGTAGGAAACCCTCCTGCCTACCAGAGACTCGCTGTCCCCTCGGTGCCTTGCAATGAGTCATGGAACCTGCCCCTCTGGGAAACACAGGCACCTGGGAACAGGTCGTTCACACTTCATAGTCTCCTCTAGCACCCAGCCCAACCTTTTCCCTGAGTGGAGATTTCTCTAAGCTAGCCAAGGACCCTAGCCTGTAACACCCTTTCCTTCTGATGCCTGCGCTCCTAAACAATACATGGGCTCTTTCCCCCAGCCAGCCCCCTGCTTTCAGCACGGTTCTCTTTATCATATGTTTAGAATCTGGATTTCACGAGCAGATAGACCTAGGCTGGACCCTGCATGGAAGGTCCAGCAGGTAAATGTGAGTGGCCGTGTCACACGGACTGCCAAAGAACTGCCCCAGACCTCAGCAGTCCCAACCTGCTTAGGCTTCTGGATGGACTTGAGTCCAAGTCAGGGAATTAGAAAAGCCCTGAAGCTACCAAACAAGACCAGTTCAAGCTGCCTGCACTCCTCCCCATCACAGCCACAGGTGTGCACATGCATACATGGACATGTGCTTACCATAAATACAGAGCATGTCTCTCTCACACAGAGGCACAACATATTCAAATACATAGGCATACACAGGTAGCTTTGCAGTGATTCTTATGTACACCTGTAGACAGGCGGTAACAAGGAAACTATCGGGGCCATCAACAGAGATTAGATCTCAACAGCTCTCCTTGGTGTGGGGCTGGCAACTCCCCCTTGGTGTTTCCCTACCCACCCAGGGCAACTGAGCATCTTGTGCTGGATGCTGCAGTTCCTCAGTGGACACCTTCCTGGACCCAAGAGTGAGACCTCCTCAGGCCCCATAGGATTGGCAAGAAGTGATGGCTAACATTTGGAGGAACATCCTCCCCAGTGGCTCGCCTCAGAGGCCTTTCTTTTGGCTGCTGGTCTCTGAAGCCCCACCATCACTGCATGAGGCCTGGCCAGGTAGGAATAAAAGTCTGCTTTTTAAATTAGATGGTCCAGAAGCACCCAGGAGCAGGTGGTCACCCACGATGCTATTTTAGGAACCACTGACAAGTGAGGGTCTAATAGGTGCTAAGTGCCTTCTCAGATCCTGTCTTCTGAGTGGTGACCTGCAAACCAAAAGGCTAGTACTTTCCTGGAAATACAGGTCCTGAGTCTGGGATACTCTGCGGAGTCCCAGGAGAACCTAAGCCCACAAGTCTCCCAAAGTCTGAATGGACTGCTGCCTGTGAAAGCTGGGGTGCCATTCACTCAGGGCTCAGGGCTCCACAAACACAAAACACTGAAAGGACAGGCAAGAAGGAAAGCCAGCACTGGAGGTGGGGCTGTGTGGCTCAGTGCTGATGTTCTTGCCTAGTGTATGCAAGGCCCTGAGTTCAATCCCCAGTACTGGGGCCTGGGAGTGAAACTCTGAGCCAGTGAGATAGTTCTCAGAGAGTGAAGGCACCTGGAGTTTAAGCTCCAGATTCCACATGTTAGAACGAGAGAACCAACTCCCGTGCACCACTGTCCTCTGACAAGCACACTGCTCTCGCTCTCTCTCTCTCTCTCTCTCTCTCTCTCTCTCACACACACACACACACACACACACACACATATGCTCGCACACACATACACATGCACGTACACATACACACACAATGTAATACAAAAACTCAGGGGACTGGAGAGATGGCTCAGCAGTTAGGACTCCTCACTGCTCTTTCAGAGGACTCTAGTATAATTCTGAGCACCCAAATCAGGCAGCTCGCAATTGCCTAGAACTCCAGCTCCAGGGAACATGACACCTTTCTCTGATTTCTCTGGCTTCACACTCACATGTGGCATCAATACACAAATAAAAATAAATGTACTTAGGAGGTAGAGGCAGGCAGATTTCTGAGTTCCAGGGCTACACAGAGAAACCTTGACTCAACAAAACAAAACTAAACTAAAATAAATGAATAATAAATAAAAACAAGTAAGTAAAGAAATTACACACATACACACACACACACACACAGACACACACACACACTTTAGTAATGGCTGGCTACAGAGCCTTGGCTGGTGTAATACTTGCTGTGTAGACCCAGCAGGCTTCAGATTTTCAGAGAAGCCACCTGCTTCTGACTCTCACCTGCTTAAGACATGCACCTTGCCTGGCTAAAATTATATCATACTTTTTTTTTAACCTAAAAAAAAAGAAGTAAAATTGTAGGGCAGCTAAACCCTAAGGCTTTCAAGATTGCAGGATATTGTGACATCTCTTCAGGGCCTTGAGGTTATCGCTCCCCAGAATGTAATTCAAAGAGCTTCCCCCTCAGGGTCCCTCCTTTTGACTTGTGCAGGTGCAAGGCCACACTGCACAGGTTCCTGGATGCACTTTGTGCCTCATTTTCTGCCTCTCCTCTTTTCTCTTTCTCTCTTTCTCTCTTTTTCTCTTTCTTTCTTTTCTTCCTTCCTTCCTTCCTTCCTTCCTTTCTCTCGTCTTTCTTTTTTCCTTTTTCCTTTTCTTTCTTTTCTCTTCCCCCTCCCTTCCCCTTCCCTCCCCTCCCTTCTCTTCTCCTCTCCTTTCTTTTCTCTTTTTTAAAACAGAGTTTCTCTGTGTAGCCCCGGCTATCCTGGAACTCACTCTGTAGACCAGGCTGGCCTCAAATGCAGAGATCTGCGGGTCTCTGCCTCCAGAGTGCTGGAATTAAAGGTATGGGCTACCAGCCAGCTCTTTTTTTCTTTCTTTCTTTTTTTAATGATTAATTTATTTTTATTTGATGTGAATTGTTGTTTTGCCTGTATGCATATCTGTGTGAGGGTATTAGATCCCCTGGAACTGGAGTTACAGTTGTAAGCTGTCATGTGGTAGCTGGGAATTTAACCCAGGTCCCGTTTCTTTCTTTTCTTTTCTCTTCTTTTCTTTTGAGGCATGGTTCTGCTATGTAGCCCTGGCTGGCCTAGAACTCACAGAGATCTGCCTGCTTCTGCCTCCCAAGTGCTGGGATTAAAGGCATGTACCAGCTGGGCATAGTGGTGAAGAGGCAGAGACAGGCAGATCTCTGTAAGTTTGAGGCCAGCCAGGGCTACATAATGAGACCCTGTTTCAAAAAAAACAAAACAAAAATCCAAAAATAAAAATATAAAAGCATGTGTCACTATACTTGGTACATTTTATTTATTCTTCTTTCTAAGTTGAGCCAAGACTTCAAGAACATCAGCTCAGCCTCTCATTGTCCCTTGCCCCCTTCTTTCCATCCTCTGGACAAGTGGAAACTGGATGCGTAGGCAAATGGATACCTTGGTCAGAGAACTGGAGTCCTCCATGGACACTGTTCCTGTCTCTGCCCTGGCTACCTGACTGCATTTCCTCAGTTGCAAATGAGGGCTGGACCACAGCCCTGTCTGTCTTCTTCCTTCAGTTCTCCTGGCTGTCCTGGAGCCTGGCTACCCACACCAATCTGGCAGCCCCTGGGAGGCTTCTGGCACTGCAGCCATAGCTCATCAGACAGTAGTCTCTGCTCTTCTCCAGGGCCTGTTTGTACCGCTGAGGGTGGCCATGGCCCTCTGCCTGGCCTAGACTCTGCCCAACCCTATTTGGGCTCCTGCTGTGTTCTAGGATGGTAATTCCTTCCTTACCATTCTGGACTCCTGCCCAATGTCTCCGAGGCTCTGAGAGGGGACTGGAGAGCCAAGGTTCTTGGTGCCAGGAGTTGGCGTGCGGGTGTGGCTTAAGGCCTTCAGCTACACATTTTCTCTTTCATAACTCAGAGGACAGTGTGCATATGGTATCTTTCATAAGAAGTGGGCCAGGGGACTCCAGAGCACCACTGAACACCCAGCCTGGGGCTCAGTGAGAAACTCACCTGTGTCACCTGCTCTGTATGTGCCAAGCACTCAAGTCCCGTGGCTAAGAGATATCTGAAAACAAAATCCTACAGGTGGGATTCTCCTATAACCCCCAGACAAGTTTCAAATCACCTTAGCCTACTGCTTTCTAGCCTGGAGTTCCCTCCCAGTTCCTTTCCCCACCTCTCCATTGTGACATAAGACTCCAATCAAGTGACCAGTTTCTTCTTGCCTGGGGCCTTTGAAGACTTGAGGGGTGAGGGGCCTTTGAAGACTTGAGGGGGAAGGAATAACTCCCCTCCTCCCTGGTTTTGAAAGGCCTATGCGTTAAGGCCTCAGGGACCAGATAAGGTTTTGCAACCAATGTGTGGTGTCTTCTGGGTATGAGCAGGAGTCACAAGCCATTTGGTATCCAGGAGGAGGGTTTGCAGGTGGCCACTGTTATCTCGGGCAACCTGACCCTCAGGGTCTGCGGGCTAGATACCTTGCAGCCCTACCAGACCTGGTGGCGACTACTTAAATTCCTCCTCTTTGTGGGTGACTTAGAGCCCAGACTCTTAGGCTACAGGCCCAGCTGGGCCAGTGATAGGCTAGATGGCCTTACTGGGACAAGTGAAGAAAATTTCTTTTTGCTGTGGCCCTGGGTCACCTCCTCTTGGGTTTGTTCTGCCCCAGGGCCTCCTTGTTTGAACCCTATGAGACCTGAAAGCTTGGGTCTGGAGAGGTGGTAGGTACAGTTGAGGCTGGTAACCACCTCAGCTTTGCTTACGTGATTCTCAACCTGTGGGCTTTCAGATATTTACATTATGAATCATAACAGTAGCAGTTTCAAAAGCTTCAAAATTTACAGTTAGGAAGTAGCAACAAAATAATGTTAAGGTTGGGGGTCACCACAGTGTAAGGAACTGTATTAAAGGGTCACGGCATTAGGAAAGTCGGGTACCACTGGCTTACAGGCTGACCTGTTTGCCAGTCATTGTTGCCGCAGATCTTGGTCACTGACTTCACCTCCACAGCTCTCAGGATTGAACTTAGATGTCTCATTGTCTCCTAGGGTCTTCTCCTGATACCCATCAGTAAACCTGATTGCTCTACCTTCAAAAGAATGAAATCTGGCCCTTTTGGACAGCCCTCATCCCCAGCCCCCAGACCTCGTCTCCCCAAACCACCTAAGGCACTCACTGCTTATCTGCTTCCAAATGGCCAGTACTCCAAATAGCAGGGACTTTACTATATGACCACTGGGGACTGCATAGGTCTTGTGTTCCATACTCAGACAATATCAAGGGTATCCTCAACACCCCCAAATGCCCCTTCGGACCTTGCTCCCATCTTCCTGGCTCTGGTCACTTTTAACCCTTGGATCTTTTCAAATAACCAGGACATTCTATTTACAGGACTATGCCTCCATTAACCGGCACCTCAGCTCCTCTCTGGCCCTGGACCATGGCCCTGAATGTGCTTAAGTTAGCGCACATTCTTAATACCTGAACTGGCCCTGAAAGCCAATGGCTCAGGACCCTCCCCAAGTCCAACCCCAGGCTGTGAGATGTTGGGGTTCAGGGTAATAAGTCATAGGACCACTCCCAAATGCTGATGTGTGGGTAGTGGCTCTGGGTTCAGGACCCTCCTTGGTCAGCCTCCTGGGCTCAGCCTCCTGGTCCTGAGCAGTAGGCTGTCCTAAACCAGTTACACCAGTGCCTGCCCCTGCAGGCTCCAGTGCCAAATCCACTTCCTCCTCCCACCTGCTGCCCCGGGGTTCAGAAATGGGCATGGTTGGGATCTTGCAAGGGGACAGGCTCCCAGAGGTGGGCAGAGAGTCAGGGGACAAGGAGACCCCTACGTGGGCTTGATTACCATCAAGGAAGGGGAGGGTAAGGTATGGGTGTCTCTTGCCTGAGGCAAAGTCAGGTGTCAGGTACAGGCTTAGGCGTGGAGTGTGGGGTGGGGTGCTGGGAGGTGGGGTGGAAGATAGAAGAGTAGGGTAAGGAAGTCTGGGTCTTAGGGCTGCCTCCTTGGCCTCTATGGGAATGAGAAGTGACTGCAAATGGGTTAAATATCTAGGCCTCCGTGCCTTGGCAAACATGTGAGGGACAATCACACAGCTGTGTGAATCCTGGAGGGCTGCTTGGCTATGGGTGTGGCTAGTCACATCTGAATGGGACAAAGACAGACTCCTCAGCCATAAGCCACAAGAGAGAACTTTCCATGGACCTCCCACAACTTAGGACAGCTTGAGGTCTGGTCATGAGAGGTCCGTCTTACATGTGACAACTTGAAGACCCCCACTGTCACTGTGCACTGCCCCCAGGTCTGGGCACTGGACTGCCTCTTTTCTTAGAGCTCAGTTCCCCAACTCATTAAATTAGAACGCTGAGGTCAACCGCTTTCTATAGAATGTCTTGATTATAGAATGTCAGGATAAAAGCAGCCAGTGTGGCTGATAGACTATCCTGGGTGGTGAAGCAGAGGAGAAGAGCATCTTGGGAGCAGCTGAGAGGGAAAAGGCGCGAGTGGTGTCCTCTGAGCCAGTGGCTGGGATATAGAAAATGCACAAAGAGTGTGGAGGGGTCTGGATGGGTAGACTGCTGGTGGAAAGCGTGTGGCTGGCAGTGACTGTACCCCATCAGGGCTGCTCGGTACCTGAGGGTGAGGTCACCCCTGCAGCAGCGCCCACATCACAGGTAAGAAAACATGTGGAAGTAAGGGACTGTACCCCTGCCTCTGGCAGCAGGAGGGTGACCCTATGGATATTGCCTACTCCTGGGTGCCTACATCTTATTCTCCCCTGCACAACCATAGTCTGCCTTTTCTGACCCGTCTGTTCTTTCCTCCTTTCCTATGGCCCACTTATGAACCCCAGCACAGAGGCCACAGGGATAAGTCTTTGTCACCTTCTGGGACTTGCTATTGCCGCTCAGGTCCTGGTTCTCTGCAAGGCACGTCCTCAGTTCCTCTGCCTCCTAAACTTGAAAGGCCAGGAACATCCAGGGCACCCTGGAGGACGTGGCCACTACTGTCCGCCACTGGAAGAGGTGCTCAGCTATAATCTCCTTGACAGGCCTTTGGCTCAACAGTCTCCATGGGACCTTCAGCAGTTCAGACCCCACAGGGCGAGCCCAATTTGGACCACATAATTAGTGTTGAGACTTGAGTTTACACTCCCTCCCACCCATGGGCAGAAACCGGCAAGAATCTGTTCTTTGTCCCGACCCCATGGCCATCTCTGATCTAGTCACTGTTCTTACTCGGACTGTGCTGAGTCTTCATTTCCACCCCACCCCCATCTCCCTGTGTGTGCTCTTCCCTTCTCCCTCCAAGGCTTGACTCCTCCCCTTCCTTGGCTCCTGCAGCCACTAGGCTACCTCACTTCCTTGGACCCTGGGGTTTTTACACCCTGGGCTGACTTGCCTCACTTCTTTCTTGAATTGTGTCTCCCGCTCAAAATTCACCTGCTTAGAAATCCTATCACCTATCCCCTCCCCCACACCTCAATCCTGATTTCTTTCTTTCCGTATCTCACATAGTTCAATCCAACTTTATAACATCCGTGGAAAATGTACCGTCTTTTCTATCAACTCACTAAATAAGACAAAACGTTATTTAAAAAAAACAAAAAACAAAAAAAACTAAACAAACTGTAGAAGAGCCAGATGTGGTGGTGGATGCCTTTAATCCCAGCACTTGGGAGGCAGAGGCAGATAAATTTCTGTGAGGTTGAAGTCAGCCTGGTCTACATAGCAAGTTCCAGGCTAACCAGGGCTCTCCATAGCGAGACCCTGTGTTTCTTTTCTTCTCTCTCTCTCTCTCTCTCTCTCTCTCTCTCTTCTTTCTTCCTTCCTTTCTTTCTTTCTTTCTTTCTTTCTTTCTTTCTTTCTTTCTTTCTTTCTTTCTTTCTTTCTTTCTTTCTTTCTTTCTGATAGAAAAGATAAAGAAAAAAGTAAAGAAGCTGCTTGGCCCAAACACAAATTCCCCCAGGGCCATCACTTCTTGAAATCAAAATATGTGTTCAAGTTCAGGAATTCTGCTCAGAATTGCATTGTGCTTATCAGCTACACTGCTTTAAATCAGCCAATCACGTATGAACACTGAGTTCGACGTAAAAACACCAGACTGAGGAGCTCTGACCACTCAGAGTGATGCACAGGACCCCTCTGCATTAGGGGTAAAAGCCTAGGAAAAGCCTCAGCAGTGGGCTTGCCTGCTTGACTAGGTGTGACTATGACCCCTTCTGCAGAGGTGAAACTTTTTTTTTTTTATAGAATAGAGTTTATTCAGGGCATGGGGAGGGGAGTTGAGAGGGTAGTAGAGACAGAGACAGGCAGAGAGAGAAAGAGAGTAGAGAAGTAGAGGCTGGCCATGAGCACGTGGAGAGAGAGGGGGAGGGGAAAGGGGGAGGGGGGAAGGGCTAGAGGACAGGGTGGGAGCAAGACGACAAGAGCAAGAACAGAAATGAAACCTTTTGCCCTGCTGGTCATTTTCTTAGGACCTTAGACCCATTTCTCAGACATTCTAGAGACTTGGACTGTCTTATTTTCTATTGTGCCCCAGAATCTAACCCCGCAGGGGGCACTTATTAGATGTTCAGTTGACACTACTGAGCAGAGACGCTCAGGCTCCCATTTGAGCCATGTCAATGGGCCCTGCCATGTGTCCCCGGAGACCTTCTTGCTGAGCTTTTATGTCCCCACTGAAGGGACAGACAGAAAGGAGAGCCCACCACAGACCATCTTGGAACCACGCTGTAATGGGGTCACGGTGTCAGCTCTCTACGCTCAGGCATTACCCAGATTCCTCTACTGTAACTGGGGTTGGTCTGAGGAAAATTTGGGGAGCCCAGGTTACAAGCTCTCAGGAGGCCCTAGCTTGGGGAGTAAGTCAAAACTCTGAGAACCTACAACTGGCATTGTTTATCCAAGATAAGAAAGCCTTGTCATGACAGAAGTGTCCCTCTAAAGCACAAAAATTTAGGCTCTAAGAAAGCTCTATCCAGGAGCACACACCCCTGACAGATGAGGCACCTGTCCCAGCGCCACAGCTGATGTGATTTTGGGGTGAATGACAGGCAGGTGCTGGCTGACTCTTAAGGTCTGACTCAGAGTGGTACAGGAGGTTTGGGGCAAGGAGCGAGGGACCGCGCTAAGTTCAGTGAGGCTTTTCTCCCAAGAGGCTCTCGGCTACTTGAAGATATATGCGCCTGTCCCCTGCAGTGGGACAACCACACAGACCATCCTAGAACCATGTATTGGGGTATCTCCCCAGTGGAAAAAAGGAGCTGAGTTCCCAGGACAGGGCCAGGTGAAAAGCTCGAGGACAAAGCTAAGGTTCTACATAGTGAGCTTTTCTCCCCCGACGCGGCACTTTTGGGCTCATAGTCGTCACTGTAGCGCCCCCTGGTGGCACTCCCTGGTGGCGACGTCACCCCAAGGCCCCATCCACCCTGCAGGCTGGCTGGTCTCCCAAACGCTCGAGATTTAGGTGGGGAAAGCAAGTCTCAAGAGAGGTGATGCTGCTGGGCCGATTGTCCGAGCTCGAGCAACCTGCCCAATGACTTCCCAGCTCCCCATCTCGCTAGGTCACTTACCCGTATGCTGTGCTAAGGGTCCCGCCCAGCAGGGAGCCGCAGATCATTCCAACGCCAAAGCAGAGACCCAGCCGGCTCAGTGCTGTGGGCCGCTCTGTGGGCGCTGTCATATCAGTGATGACCATCTGGGCAGCTGCGGGTGGGAGGGGGATGAGCTGGATACGACCCCTCACTGTAGAGAGCCCCTCACTGGACTCCACCCAGGGGTCCAGGCCACGCTCCCAAGCTCCTTCAACTAGGCCACACCCCACAGCCCCTCCACCCAGACCACATCCCCAATGCCCCTCCACAGTACTCTCCATCCAGGTCACATCTCTACAAACCTCTCCACTCTTAATCTGGCTTGCCCCAGACCATACACCATCTCTCCATCCTGAGACCACCACTCTTATCCCATTCACTGGCTACCTGCCCTCTACCTGAAGCCACATCCTCATCTCTCCCCTCTACCCGCTTAGAGCTAGGCCTTCCTTACCTGGAAGTGTGTGCATGAGTGCGGAGGGTAGGCGGGAGGCAAAGAGCAGGAAGACACCAGGCAGGGCTGGGCTACAGGAGGCCGCCAGGAGCAGGTAAAAAGCAGAGGCAGCCAGGAAGGAGAGCGACAGTGCTGCTCGTGCCCCGCACTGGTCTGCGAACCTGGGGCCACAGGGCAGGTCAGTTCCCAGCAGGCAGGGGCTCCTTCCCTCACTCCCGACTTGGGCCTGATTGTAGGCTGGGACGCTGGTGAAGGACCACCCAGGGAGTATGTGGGCTTCCACCAAGGCAGTAGGCCCACCAGTAGGAGTTCAGGGTGTCACTAATGTGGCACCAAGGATACTTGGAAGTCAACAAGGGGCTGGACCTCTCCTGCATCTGCCCTGTCATTGAACAGGGATGCCAAGGACCTGTTAGGACCCAGACTCTGAGGGGTGGTAATGGGTCTTGTGGGTTGAGGGACCTGCATCCTTCACATACTATACCTGCCAAACAGAGGCCCACCCAGCAGCTGAAGCACCCCAAATGTCGTCTGTAGGTAGCCAAAGGAGACGGAATCTAGGCCCAGTGTCCGGGACAGATACTGAAAGACAAGGAGGGTCTGGAGTTAGGACTCCTTAGACAGATAGGGGTGGTAGGAGCGGAGGGTAATATCATGGGAGAGGAGGCTTTCCAAGGGGACTCTGCTCTTCCTTCCTAAAGACTTCTGGCCTAACCCCTCTGCAGGACACACCTCAAGTGGGTCATAGAGCAACGTCCATCCTCAATATTTTGTCTTCAAAGCTTTATAGCATTGTCCTCTGGCCAGCAAGCTACTGTCCCCAAACTCCTTAATAACCGCTGAGATGTGGCCCACTGCCCAGCAAGACAGTCTGCTCTGTGAATTCCTTAGGACTCAGCCCCTCGTGTGTGTGTGTGTGTGTGTGTGTGTGTGTCTATCTCTGATAGGAGAAGTGAGGTGGCAGAGCTTCTATAGAGAACCCAAGCAGTCCTGGGACCCCAGGATCTTATCCCCACATCAGCTGCATTTCAGAAGTCCGGGGTACTGTCTCCCTCCAAACCTGTGCCTCTTCCCTTCCTCTTCCCACCATCTTGGCCCACCATCTTTTACCTGAGTTTTCAGCCCTATGCCAAAGCTAACACTCCTTCAGCTCCCCTTTCTTGTCTTGGGGCCTTCCTGGTGGGCCTCCATTCCAACAAGGTCACTGAACAAGGACTCTTCCTTGTACCTTCTTGTTCAGCCCTCCGTACAGCCTGTGTCTGCTCCAGCTGCTCTCTCCCACCTTGCCTGAAGCAGCTGCTTTTCCTCATTCTTCTCTCCTCACTCGGTCAGCTCAGGGCAACTCCAGCGGGCCCCTCCGATTGGCACCTGACTCAGGTGGCTTGCTTCTTTCTCTGTGACCCTGTGCCTAGACTGTTCTGTGTCTCCTACCTAGACTGTCACCGGTCTCTGCTAGCCTCCTCTTAAGTTTAGAGAGTTTGCAGTCGCCACCTCCTCCCCGCAGAGCTCCGGGCCTCTTCCCACTGCCAGCATACCCCTCCTCTACTTTGTACCATGTCTGAAATCATCTCCAGCACAGTGTAGCAATCGCCGAGCACCTGTCCATCTCAATCCTGATTGGCTTCTTGACCACTGTCTCTTGTATTTTTTTTCTCTTTCATTTTATTTTATGTGTATGGTTGTTTTGCAGGCATATAGTCTGTGCACCATATATGTTGTAGTGGCCGCAGAGGGCATCATATCCCCAGGACTACAGTTCCAAGTGATTGTGGGCCACCATGTGGGTACTGGGAATCAAACTTCCATCATTTGTAAAAGCAGCCAGTGCTCTTAGTCAGTTAGCTCCCTAATGTTTTTTCATCGCTGGTAGCATCTCTGTCCTCCTGGGATTGGGTCCAAAGTCCCAGTGTCATCTCAGAATTCCTTTCTCTCACCCTCACCTGCTTCTGTAGAACTGCCACCTTCTCACCTCTCCACAGCTCTCCCTAACCATCCTGGAATCTTCAGCATCTGACGGGTGTGGTCCTGGGACCTCAATGCCTCCTCTGTAGCTGCAGGTTCAGCACTACTGCAGGGTCTTTGCTTTTCTGTCCGCCTTCAGCCCTCCACTCCTATGTTGCCTTCTCAACCAAAATTTCCTGACCCCACATCTGCAATGTACCCTCAAACTCCCAGTACGCTCACCCTGTCTCACTCCCAACCATTTCTTCCTGCACTTCACAGTGTAACAATTAAGCCATCACCACTTAAACCCCATCAGCCGCCAGGCCAGCTCTGAGGACCAGTGGTCGGCCCTTTGTGCCCCTGCTGCATCACAGTCCAGCGTCTACTCACAGGATTTAATGAGGATTGGCTGACCAACCGAGGCCTCTCTCTCACTGCAGGTCCTGGTACCAACCCTCCATTTATGAGAAGCAGGGCTCCTGCCCAGGCTCCCACATTTCAGGAAGGAGGCTTGGGCTGGGACCCTTGCTATATTCGAGCAGAGCTCTGCTCTGCCCAGGAGGGATGATGAACAGTGGAGTTCTGAGCTGGAAGTGCCTGCCACTCCCAGAATGGTGACAAAGGCCAGGGCTACCTCTAACCCACATCCCAGCTGTCCACAAGGTCAGTTCTGCTCCTCTGGGCTCCAGGGAACAGAGGAGTGGAGGACCAGAGAGCCAGGATTTACATTATTCTTTTTGGTCTTATCTCCCTGAACCTTGGACTTTTGGGTATAATGTGAGCAGAGTTTGGTTTCAATCCAAATTCCTGTGTGCCTGGACATCTCACTTCTGTCTAGCCTGGCCCACCGACCATACTGAGGGCCAGGTCCATATGCTGAGTGGGGCCCAAGCCTAGCACAGAACCAGCCTCAACCCAATACTCCAGCTAGCTAGCTTGGGCTTTGAAAGTCTCCGAGGGATCATTTCAAGGTGGTCTGTGGACCCAGGTTAGACAGACAAAGGAGATGGAGAGTCAACCTCTGAGTTCTAAGCTCTCCCAGATACTGCCACCTTGTGGGCCAACTCCATAAAAGTTTGTTGAGTGACTAAATGATAGTGAAAAGTAGGAATGAACCAAAGGTGTGAGTGGGCACTCTGTAGTCAATAGTGACTAGTCTGTCTCACCCTTCCCTGATCCAGGTAGAGCTCAGCAAGGCTCTTGTGAGATCAAGTCCCTGTCCTCATATTTTGGTGAGTGAGAGAGAAACCAATGGGATGGGAAATATTATATAAGGTATCTAGTGTGGACAAGAAAACAGAGAGGATGTCCAGCAGGACAAAGGGATGAACAGACATGATGTCAGAAAGAACTGGGACTGCATTCAGCCCTTTGGGACAGGAGCTGAGCAGGGGTCAGGCAGAGGTGCTCTGAAAGAATGGGGCCGGGGACAGCAAGTGAGGGTGGCTACAGGAGGAGGGCAGAGTGGTGGTGGAGTGATCAACGGGTCCAGTTCCTAGGATCCTGAGTTTATCCAGTATCAAACCCCACCTCGCTCCCTGCTGTTGCCCAGCAGGAAGGCAGTGTGTGGCTTCTGGTGAGGGGTGTGGATATTACTCACTGGTAAGATGGAGAACTGCATGAAGAGACACGTTAGGTCCAGGGCCGCCAGCACATAGGTGAGTATGATGATCCCCTGCCGGGGCAGAGCAGCCGTGCTGCCAGGGAGCTGGCCAGACATCCTGGGCACGCAGTATCCAGAGCCCGGGAGAGACCTGAACCAGAGCAGGGCAAGCCTTGCAGCAGGCAAGGGGCAAAAGTCCTGTTGATTCTGGCCGGATGCTGACTCACCAGGTTGGAAGGGGTGTCTGTAGGAGAGGGAGAAGACAGAGGTAGACTGCAGAGCTCTCCAGCTTCTCCAGCTACCGCGACCTTCAAGAATGGGTCAGCTACCCTTCCCACCTGCCAGCTCCTGGTTTAGGTCACAGTCTCCATAGAAGAGAAGACAGGGCATCCGACCCTGAGGGGGGCACCTGCGCCTGAAAGGGGCAGCTGGCCAAGCCCCAGGTGTCCTCCTCGGGGAGACCCCCATGCCTTATTTCTAGAGGAAATGCAGGCAGGTGTGGTTTCTGGCTATTGCTTTTGGTGGGTATAGGGATGATGTAAAGTCATTGTGCGGGGGGGGGGGGGCCCTTTGTGCCCACCTTCCTTCTTCAGGGACCTGTCTCCAGCTCCAGAGTTGTCTGGAGTTGCAGTGGAGTAGTGACTAGGGGACAAAGAGACCAGCTCTTCAGACCTCATCCTTGCAGGGCAGCTCAGTCTCACAGTAAGCTGTTTTCCACCCTCCTAACTTCCTCCATGGGTGAGAACCGGATTTTGCAGTCTGAGCCCCTTTGAAAGTGTTGCCTGGTTCCACCGTTAGGGCCCCACTGCCTTTGCCCGACATCCTGTCAAGGGCCCCGAGCTGCACTCAGATGGGCATCTTGGCTTCTGGAAGCTCAACAGGTGAGCTCGGTACCTGCTTTCGCCGGGAGAGAGTGGGCTGTGTTCCGGGTGGGTGAGCCCTCCCAGGAGTTTCTTGATACAGGCCCTTCCGTAGTGAGCCGGAAAGGCCCCACCCCACAATATCTGGATCCTCCCACTTCACCAGGGCTGGTCCTCCCGCCCGGGAGCTCGCTCCACCCACCCTGGGATCTGGGGTTGCCCACAACACAAGTCTCTGAGTATTCATTGGCCAATCAAGAAACGCCTCCCGAGGCTCCTTTCCGTCCCCCCCCCCCCCCCCCCCCCACCCTCAGCCGAGGCTGGCGAGGTTCCCAGTGTTAGGGCTGAAGCCCTGCCCTGGACTCTGGTTCCGAGGAAGTTGGAATTCTGGCTGCTCAAGCAGCATAGGGTGTCCATTTAGGGTTGGGGAGGGAGGGAGGGAGGGCGGAGGAGGAGGAGGAGGAGGAGGAGGAGGAGGAGGAGGAGGAGGAGGAGGAGGAGGAGGAGGAGGAGGAGGAGGAGGAGGAGGAGGGCGATGGCTCTGGAATTCAGGAGAAGAAGGGAAAGCAGAAGCCAGGGAAGGCACAGTGATACTACACTTGTATGGGCAGTTCTTGGGCGCTGAATCTCTCTCCACTTACCAAGAGGCTCCTGGAAGCTATAGAAACGCTCCCCTATCCCCTCTATGTCATCCTGTCTGCCCTGTTCACGTATTTCTGGAGGGGCAGCACTCCGGCCCTGATGACACCGCTGAGAGAACCCGGGGAACACATTTCTGATCTAGTTTGGTCCAGGCCAGTACTATCCATAATCATTCCTCTCCAGACAGACTGATCACTGCTAGGAAACCTGCTGCTCCTTTACCTGCCCGCCCCACCTCTCTACCTTGCAGCCGAGTAGGGGTCAAGCCATAGGCCACAACATCAAAATCAGATCTCCTTTGCTAGATGCTCACCCCAGCTCAGCAAATCAGAAGCTGGAGGAATTGTGACAGAGTGGGACAGCCCTGGGGTGCCCAGGGATGCCTGGTGACAGCATGTCTCAAGCTGGGCAGTCAGGGGCAATGGCCATTGGCATTCTAACCAATCGATCAGACCCAGGGCTCTGTTCCCAGGTATGTGTAATATGATTGGGGTAGATTCCAGCGCAAAAATTGGGATGGAAGACGTGCTGCGAGTGTGGACGCCAGTGTTGCCAGGTCCTCTGCCAGGAGGCTCTAGGAACCCATCATGGCTCTGTGAGGGTTGGAGGAGACCCAGTTAGCCAGGGCTTCCAGGAGGGATGAGAGAAAGGCTGATTACAGAAAGGAGAGAACTTGGGAGTCAGGAATCTCAGGACTCCTGGGGAAAGACCAGAGTCCAGGTCCTTCTGGACTCCATAGGGGGTAGAAATGAAGGATAGTTCCTGTCTGGTCAGCTCTCTAATTGGGTTAATTCTTACCCAATGTGCAAGTGACATCTTTATTGATGCCAGGGTTTTGGGGACAGAGTTTGGGAGGATGAGTAAGACTGCCTCAGGACAGCTGAGGAAGGTCAAAGGTCCTCCAGTGTTCATGATAGACAACAAGGGGCCAGGCTACTCACCAACAAACAGAGCTTGCAGTTGTGGGGGAACAGGTAGGCCGAATGATTCTAGCTTTTGTGCTTGTTCTAAACAGGCTCTGGAGGGGTGGGGCACTTCCTGGTTGTGAGGGAGTGTGGGAAAATTGCCCTTCTGGCTAGAGAGGAACAGGGAACCCTAGAACCTGGGATTGCCTCCTGAAGAGGAAGTAGCTTTCTCTAGGGACCAATATCACTCACATGGGGCCACTGTTCTGCCAAGGAGACCGATCCAGACAGCTGTAGAAAGGGCTGATTCTTATCTGAGTCCTGGCTGGGAGGCAGCTTCTCAGCAGGGTCCTCAGGAGGGCACAAGTGTGTCAGGTGTAGGTCAGGCACAGTGTGGCAGGGCTCTGGGGTGAGCTCAGGTGACTGAGAACACCTCATAGGGCTTAGCCTTAAGGGGTCCTGTAGGGTTAGGGGCAAAAATAGAGGGGTGTGAGCATGGCCACATGTGCAGAGAAAGTGACCGCCGTGTGCTGGGGTTCAGGACAGCCCGGAGCTCCCCTGAGAGGACAGATACTGCCTATATAATTTCCTGGGACTAATGATGTGTCTGTGAAGCAGGAACCTCCTTCATCCCATAACCATTGAGTACCTACTGTGTGCAGGCTGTGACCTATTTAAAGGAGGAGAGTATTATTTATTTTTTGCCAATTTCGTGCATGTATACAATGTATCTTGATTGTATGCACACACTTAACTTTCTTTTCCCATTTCCCCTGTCATAGCCTCCAAGATATCACCTTCCTCTTTCATTCTCTCTCTGTCTCTGTCTCTCTGTCTCTGTCTCTCTGTCTCTCTGTCTCTCTGTCTCTCTGTCTCTCTGTCTCTCTCTCTCTCTCTCTCCGTCTCTGTCTCTCTCTGTCCCTCTCTCTCTCCAGTCTTGTTTTTTTTTTTTTAAATATTTATTTATTTATCCCATTGATGAGTACACTGTAGCTGTCTTCAGACACACCAGAAGAGGGCATCCAATCCCATCACGGATGGTTGTGAGCCACCATGTGGTTGCTGGGACTTGAACTCAGGACCTCTGGAAGAGCAGTCTGTGCTCTTAACCGCTGAGCCATCTCTCCAGCCCCCTCCAGTCTTGTTAATGCCACATGTTGGACTGTTGACTAATCCTGTTGTCTTGATCTTGTTCAGGTAACCATGGCTCATGAGTTCATGGATACAATAACCAGAAGACAGCATGTCACAGCCTTCCTTCCCTTCCTCTGATCCTCTGGCCCTTAGCATTCTTTCTGTGCCCTGAGCCTTGGAGGTCAGGTTGATACAGACGCCCCCCATTTAGGGCTGAGCTCTCAACAATCATGTATTCTCAGCACTTTGAGTTATGAGTTCCTTCATTAACTGTTGTTCACTGCAGAGAGAAGCTTCTCTGGCTAAGACTAGGAACAGCACTAACCGAAGTCTACAAACAAACATTTAGAAGGTAGTTTGATAACACTCACTTAGCAAGACAACAGCAGTAGATTCCTAGAGCCTGTGACCACCCTCGCCATGTTTTTGACTGAGTTTACAGTACCAGGGGTGAATTCCCTGCTTCAGAGTGGGACTTGGTCCAAAACAAGAGTGATTGGAGACCCCCAGAATACTCACACCACGACTGCACCAGTGGGCACATCCTGCTTGGTGGGTTGGTGTTGTAGCATGCAGGGTTTACTGCTGGGTAAGACCATGGATGGCTTCTCTCTCCCTGTGGCCTGTAAAGCCCCTTCCAGCATTATGAAAGCTAGCTAGCAAGGAAGGGCTTTCAGGTCAGTTCCAGCTGGTTTCTCTGATGTCCCAGAATCAAAATGCATTGAGCAATGGGTCTATGTCCTTTATGTACATTGGTGTAGCCATGTATGTAGGTGCCTGTAAAGATCAGAGGTCAGTGTCAGGTATTATTTATTCCTTAGCAGTCTCACTGGGACCCCAGGGATTTCCGGTCTCTGCCAGCCTCCTCTGCACTTGAATATCAAGCTGCTCTGGGAAAGCACTCTCCTGACTGAACTGTTTTGCCAGCAGTATGCATCTTTTTTTTTTTTTAAAGATTTGATTTTCATTATTTTATGTATGTGAGTACACTGTTGTTTTTCTCAGACATACCAGAAGAAGGCATTGGATCCCCTTACAGATGGTTGTGAGCGGCCATGTGGTTGCTGGGAATTGAACTTAGAACCTCTGGAAGAGTAGTCGGTGCTCTTAACCACGGAGACACTTCTCCAGCCCTAGCACTGGGCGTCTTTTATTAGCTTGTTTAAAGTGTCTGTGCTGAGGGAGACAGATAACATCTCAGTTGTGTGTGTCTTAGTTACTACTCTATTGCTGTGATAAAACACCATGACCAAGCAACTTAGGGAAAAAAGAGGCTATTAGGGTTTATATTTCCAGGGGGATAACCGTCCGCCGTGGCAGAGCTGAGGCGTGGGAGCTGGGCCTGGAAGTTGACTTTGCATAGTCTGAACTGTAAGTGGAAACAGAGAGAGTGAACTTGAAATGATGTGAGAACTCTCCAGCTCCGCTCCCCTGACATACTTCTCCAATAAGGGCACATCTCCTAAGCTTTCCTGAAACAGTACTACCAACTCTAAGCAATTATTTGAATGCTCAAGCCTGTGGGGGTACTTCTTGTTTAAACTACCACTCTTTGACCCCCACAGGCGTTGTGGCCATATCATACTGCAAAGAGCATCTAGTCCAGCTTCAAAAGCCCCGCAGTCTCTCAGCCAGTCTCAGCAATGTTCAGGGGTCCACAGTGTCTTCTGAGACTCAAGGCAATCTCTTAACTGTAACACCTTGGAAAATAAAAAAAAGCAAATGACAGACTTCTGACATACAATGATACAGAATATGTTTATTACCGTTCTAAAAGGTAATAAAGGGCTGTATGGGGACACAGCGAGGAAATGACGTAAGTCTAGGATCAAGTAAGATTGAAACCCACCAAAGACAACTCTAAAACCTATAACACAGATGTGTCATGTCAGAGGATTTAGAGGTCCCTACTTTTCAGATGTTCCTGCCTGCAACCTACTTTTCTCTCTTGGGCTGGTTCCACTTCCTGTATTCAGCTCTCCCTGACAGACATATTATGGCTCTGGCCTTTCAGGGCCTCTTGTTTTCTCAAGGCTATCAGCCAGGACCTCTCCTGTCACACATCACCTGAAACTGAAACTGTGGAGAAAGATCCCATGACTCCTTCTCTTTTGTGACTTTAAAGCTAGCACCACATGGCCAGTACCTCGAAGCTTGGCTACCAGCCTGTGGTAGGCCGTTGCTCCTACACAGCATGTTGACGGGCAGCTTTGATTACACTTGTTTTCCAGGAACAGAAAATACCTTATGCTCTCTTTTACAGTTTGGAAGCTTAGCTTTATTCCAGTGCACACATGAGTCCTCTCCTGATGGTGCTCATCTGCAGCCTTTTAGAACCTCAGCCCCTCTTCTAGCACATGCCTTGCCTGTGGTGTTAATCTGGCCACTGTCCTTCCCTCTCCAAACTGCACCGTTTGCATTTCTTTCCACCTTTCTTGTTATTTTTCACTGTAGATCTGCCTAAGAGTAATTACTAATAAACACATAATAGAGTCAACATTAGGCTGTCTTGAGGTCTCCTCTGTCAATAAAATTAGTCTATTATTTTTAAACTTAGCCTCAGGCAAGCTCTGAAGACAAGGACAGAAAGCAAATTCATTCTTGTGGTCAAAATATCACAGGAGTCATTTCTAGCTCAGTTGCTAATAATTGTTCCCTTCTGAAATCTCTTGAGTCAGGTTGCCACAGCTCTCTCCTTTTTCCTGGACCTAATGTCTTCCAGGATATTAAGATGGCCCATTAAACTCTATTTATCACTTTAACTGCTTTCTCTCCACCCCCCAACGTCTTCTACATTCTTTCAAAAACCCAGAATGGTCAGGCCTTCATAGCAATAACTTACTCCTGGTACCAACTTCTGTATCATTTGCTTTTCTAAGCTGTGGAAAAAAACCAAAAAACACCCCAAGGAAGACAACTTGTAAAAGAAAGAGGTCACCTGGGTTAATGTTTCCAGAGGGATGTGAGTCCATGATGGTGGAACAGACTCATGACAGCTGGAGCTGGAAGCTGAGAACTCGTACCTTGAACTGCAAACAGGAAGCAGAGAGGGTGACTTCAACATGGTGTGAGCCTTTAAACGCGCAAAGCTTGCCCCCAATGACACAGCTCCTCAAAGGCCTCCTAAGCCTCCCCAAAATAGCATCACCAGCTAGGACCACCTATCTAAACAGCAGAGACTAGGGAGGACATCTCATTGAAACCATCAGACCTGGAAGTCATTTCCTAACTGGCAGCATTGGGTAGTGTGGGATTGTGTCTGAGTTTGCTTATGACTGCTGGGCTAGAACTCAGAATCTGTTTGCAGTTAGGTGTGTGCTCTACCTCCTGGAGCCCGACATGAGCGTTTTCCAAGTATGTCCAACAGTGCAGTCTACACAGTTCATTTGAGAAGTCTGGAATCACCTCTGTGTCTTTGGGAATAACAGGGGTTTGATTGGGGGTGGGCACGGAGAAGGGGTAGGATTCGAGGGGTTTGTAATAGCTCTCTGCTCAGGCTCCTGAGGTCTCAACCTGGCCCAGGTTCCTTCTCTGCCAAAATGGGTGAAGTTTCAGGCCTTGGCCAGCAGGCGGCGCCCAGGCCTACAGCTCGCTCTCCTGCTTTCAGAAAGCTGCAGCTTCTCAGGCTATTGGTGCTGGCGCCAGGAAACAGCCTGTAGACTGATTTGAGGCAACAAAGGGGTCCAGATTAGGCGTATGCATATGGGTTCCCATCATCCACTAAGCCCCACTGTAAGCCTGTTCCCTGGGAGTTTATACGGTCCCGTTGACACTGATAATGGAGACTGATTACGGCTTCCCCAGAAGTCTATAAAAGTGTCTTTTGAGCATCAGAGTGATAGCTGAGGTGCAGTCTGCCGAGCCTGGTCCCATTTTTCTGACCCAGACCAGATGACCAGATATCAGGGTAGGAGCTGGTAAAGCCCATAATTGGCTTGGGGACACTTGGCTTTAATGGAACGGAGGGCCCTCCTGTCTCTTACCTCTGGAAGCCACACAGACCACTTTGGCATCCCAGCCGGGCTCCTAATCAGACCAGAGAGCAGTGTGAGGGAGCCCTGGCACTCAGTGCTGTATCACCTTGTGGATGGTGACCACTGCATCGGGATTTTCACCCTGTCTGTCTCAAGTGTTCCCAAGCGCTGGTCTCTATGTGCCAATAATTGTGTTTAATCTTTGGGAGAGACCATGAGGCAGAGAGCTGCCACTGCGCCCCAGTGAAGAGGGACAGGGTTTAGTTTTTGTTTGTTTTTTAAATATTTATTTTATTATTTTAAGTTAGGGGTTAAGTTGTGTGTGCACGTGTGAATGTTTGTGTGTGCCTATACCTGTGAGAGTGAATGTTCATGTGTGCAGGTCCCTCTGGAGGTCACTAGCTGTTGGGTTCTAGGCAGGTATAAGCTGCATGACATGGATGCTGGTATCCAAACTCAAGTCCTCTGGAAGAGTAGTATGTGTTCTTAACCACTGATCCATCTCTCCAGACCTGGTATTTTATTTTTTTGAGTCAGGGGCTAACTCTGTAGCCTAGTCAAGGCAATCCTCCTGCCTCTGCCTCCTGAGTGCTGGGATTATTAGTGTGAAGAGCAGTTTTCATTGTTTCATTCCCTCACCACCCCCTCCCTCTCTCTTTTGAGACTGGGTCTCACTATGAGGTCCTGCCTGGCTTGGAACTCACTGTGTAGGTCAGGCTGGCCTTGAACTCAGAGACCTGCCTGATGCCTCTGGAATGTATCACCATACTTGGTTACCTGGGTGGGTTTCTGAGACCCCTGCTGCCCCTAGCCTAGGTTCTCAGGTACAACTGCTCAACCCAGGGAACAGTCACTGAGGACAGGAGTCTTTCTGTTCCCACTGGTTCTGGAACAAATTTTCCAAATCAGGGCAGCCTATCAGAGCCTAGCCATGGGTTCTACCCTGGGTTCTGCCTGTCATAGTCATACATGGCATCCCTGAGTGAGTCTATCCCTTGTCCAGCTGGGCACAGATCCCTTTAGTCTACCGATGTGGCACAGGGTAACACCTTGAAATTCCTTCTGTCTCCAGTCTTGCTGGGCCTTTTCTGGGGCTCCTTCTCTCTCTGCCCACCTGCTTGGAAGCCCCCCCATTCCCCCAACCCAGAGGGCTCAGCTTCTAGGCATACTGATTCTAAAACAAGTGTTCCTCCTCCGTGCCCTGATTTAACACACAGGGAAGAGCATTGGCTTGGGACAATCGGGCACAGGCTCAGACCCTCCATGTTCTCTACAGTGCCCTGGGCACTAAGGCTGAAATCCAGGAGTAGTTAAGGCTCAGCACCAGCCTACTGGAAACTGGGTGTGTTGTTGTCGGCAGTCTCAGCGCTCAGGAAGCTGAGATAGAGTTGTGAGTTGGAGATCAGCCTCAGCTTCACAGAAGATCCGTCTAAACAAAATCCCACTCAAAATAAAAGTCTGGGGTAACACAGGAGGTAGCAGAGGAAGTTGGGGCTCAGCACAGGGACTGCTAACATGCATGGAGACTTTCACACGGGGCTCTTCAGTCAACACGAATGGTCAAGTTTAGATAAACCTTTTGCCGTCTCCAGCCTCAGTTTTCCTATCTAGGATGTGGGGGTGAACCTTGCTCTCTGCCTCATTGACTCTCCCAAAGATTAAACGCAATTATTGGCACATAGAGACCAGAGCTCGGGTGAAATTCCAGATGCAGTGATCAGCATCCAGAAGTAGATACAGCACCGAGCGGCTGCACTCGTGTGCAGAGACTGAAGGAATGGGCCACTGCTGACTTGTTGGGGGAGGGGTTGTGTTGTCAGAGCTGGTAATTAGGCTGCGGATTAGGGGACCCCACGTGACTACTGGTGCAAGTGCTTTTGTTGTGGTCTGAGTCTCCCTTAGCGCCACCCCCACCCCCACCCCTGGGATCAAAGGAAATGTACAGTTTTCTTTGCAACACAGTGGGAGGGGGTCACCTGGAAGGGTCTGCGCCTTCCTCTCCACGTTGTTAGGGGCGACCAAGGGAAAGAGGTAGTGAGGCACCGTCGAGGGGAGGCTTGTTTTGACAGTTCACATGCCTCTTACTCGGTCCTCAAGCCTCTATAGGAGCCTCACAAAGGAGAAAGCAGAGGCACAGAGAGGGCCACATGTTCGTCTGGGGACAGCCAGTAAACGAATGCAGCTCTAATTGAGCCTTCACCTGCACTTGTCTCCCCCACCCCCACCCCATCAAGTGTGGTAGGGTACTTCTGACAGCCTTCTGGGACGGAACCTCCGGCCTTCGCTGCCTGGCTCCAGTGGCCTTTTCAGAACCCACTCTCTTATTCTCTCATTCTCTGCCACAACCAGCTGAGAGGGCTGGGGTGCTCACAGACCTGGGGTTCTGCCTACAGGCACTCTCCTATGAAGAGCCATTGATTGTGGGGCCCATGTGTCCTGAGAGTGCATTCTCTGTTGTTCCTTGAATCTTAAGACACTCCTATATCCACACACATGGTCCCCTAGGCCCAAGAAGGGGATGTCAGGAGACAGGCTCAGCCATCTCTAAGGCCTGGAGCTTTGTGTGTTTGTGTGTGGGGGGGGTGGGGGGTAGGGGGATTTAGGGGCGGGAAACAAATCAGCATCACTGGAGGCAGGCTAGGTTGGGGGAGTGGTGGGGGGGGTGGTAATGAGAGAGCAGGTGGGGTTAGAAAGGAGGGGTGAGGATGGGAGGGGTGGGGATGGGGAAGGCTCAGAATGGTGGAAGAAAGACCCCATTTCCTTTGGGGGTCCCCCCCTCAGTCTTTTTTTTTTTGTTCTTTTTTTTTTTTTTTTTTTTTTGAGACAGAGTCTCACTATGTAGCCCTATGTAGACCAGGATGGCCTTGAACACAGAAATTTGTCTGCCTCTGCCTCCTGAGTGCTGGACTTGACAGCTTGTACTACCTTCAGTCTTTAGAGCAGGCTTTTTGCCCCTGCAGCTGGCCTTCCTTTCCTTTGTCCTACTACTTACCAGCCTCCACGGAGAAGACAGGCTCATGGGCTAATGGCCGCTTTGGCTAAGGTGTGAGTCATAGCTCTGGCTCCCCACATACAAAGGCTTTTAACAATTCTAACTGGCTACACTGGGGAAAAGCATAATCTTGAGGGCATGCAGCCTCAGAACAGCATGACCCCTGTCAAGTCACCTTCAGGTGTGAGGCACAGTTGTGTGGGTGGGCAGGACCAGCTTTCTACAAGCCTGGTTGGGGGCGGTGGGTGACACACTCCAGCTGTAATGTGGTCTCAGACCACCAGGGGGCAGAAGGACTCCAGCCTTGGTCTTGAGGTGGCCGGAGGCCTCTCTGCTGTAACGTGTAGCCACTCTTGCCTCTCAGCCTTGAGAGACCCAGATAGGGGAGAACCCCTTACCCCACCCAGCACGGGGTCCTGGAGGTGACACTCAGAAGATGGAGCTGTTCCAGGCGCTGTTAGTTCAACTTCCATCCTGGTAACTGCTGTCTTAAAACACAACATAGGGAGGCCTGCGTGGAAGGGGGTCGTAGGAGCTGTGTGAAGGCAGAGAGGGAGGATGGCCCCCGGCCCTGACCATTCAGTGCCCAGGTGAGCATATTCTTTCAAACTCCATTTATGGTGGGACCCTGAGCAGTCACTACAGCTCTCTGGCCTTGGTCCCTTCACAGGGCTGTTTCAGGATTAAGTGAGGTCACACGAAGTAGGGGCTCATCTCCCACCTAGAAGTCTCGTTGTTAGAGTACATGTCCAGCTTACACTTCCCCAGCACTACAGAAACCAGGCATGTGCTGCATATCTGAACCCGGGCACTTAGGAGACGGAGGCAGGGGGATCAGAACTAAGAGGTCATCCCTGGCTACATATTGAGTTTGAAGCTAGCCTGGTCCACCAGAAGACTGTCTCAAAGTAAAGTATCTTTTGGCAACTCCCTTCACCCCTGAGGTTCTGTCTGGTGGGGTGGGTGTCTCTGTTTCTCTCTGTCTCTTCCCGCCCGCCCCCCCACCCTCCCACCCCGCCCCCCCCGCCCACCCGACACACCCCCCACCCCCCCCCCCGGCCCCCCCGCCCCGG
>NW_021604650.1:6450157-6451300 GCF_004785775.1 Grammomys surdaster
CCCCCCCTCTCTGTATGTATGTATGTAGAGTGAGGACTCTCTTTCTTACTATTCCCTAGCCTTTTCAGTAGGTCCTGGGCTCCTCTGACACTGTAGCTATTGGAAGCTAGGCCAAAGAGGTGGCTTGGATGACCAAGGGGTCCTGGGCCGGAGGTTCTGATTGTGAGTCCCGCTAGCGCCAACAAGAAAGGGACGTGGGGGAAGAGAATCCAGGAGTACAAGATGTACGTTTTCATTTCCTTGGCAAAGTGGGCCGCTGGACCCGGGGACCCAGCGTTGCACATGGTCTGTGGACAGAGAGAAGGCTGGGGGCTTGGGGCTTGGGGCTGGCCCAGTGTTTGACTTCGGTTCCCACCAGCCCTTTAGACCCGCTCATCCCCGAGACGGGTATCAGGATCCTGGGGTGCCTAGTGGTCCTGGACTTCTAGAGCACTGGGTCCTGGGCTCAGTCAAGTCATGCAACTGGGCGCAGGCTCCCCGCCTCCAAACCGCGGCGGGCGGCGGCTAGGCGGCCGCCGCACGTGTCTGGGGGCGGCTCCTGCCTGCGGCTGTTCCTTGTTCGTAGTCTCCCTCTGCAGGGCCTGTCCTGCCCCTCCCACCCATTCCTGGGGAGTGAGGACCCCCAGCCCGGACCCCGAGTACAAGGCAGGCCCTGTAATCGGAGCCTGGGCCGCATGTGGCCGCGTCACCGGAGAGAGGCCGGCACCTGCGGAGGACGTGTCTGGCAGCCGCCCCAAGAACAGCCCGTCCTGGGGGCGGGGCGAGCCGAGCGCGGGAACTGGTGCGGGAGGGCGTTCGCCCTGCGCCCGCCTGGGGCCCCGCCAAGTGCGCGCAGGGAGCTGCTTACTGCTGGGGGCGGCGGGGTTCTTCTGTAACCGCACACACCCCTCCAGCCCAACCAACAGGGCAGGAATTGGAGGCTTGGGGGGACTGGGGGGGGGATTCCAGGGGCTCCCGCCATTGCAAACAGAGTCAAACTCCATCAAGGGCTTGGCCCAAATGTTCGTTAAAGATCGAGGCCAGTGACTCTCTGCTGAGTGATCTCAGGCAGGATGCTGAATTTCTCTGAGCCTTTGTCTTTGGCCTGTTCTGTCTGTCTCTCTCTCTCTCTCTCTCTCTCTCTCTCTCTCTCTCTCTCTCTCT
>NW_021604650.1:6451310-6525635 GCF_004785775.1 Grammomys surdaster
TCTCTCTCTCTCTCTCTCTCTCTCTCTCTCTCTCTCTCTCTCTCTCTCTCTCTCTCTCTCTCTCTCTCTCTCTCTCTCTCTCTCGTTGGATTAAAGCAAGAGGGGAGCCCAAATCAGATGCTGGTCAGAGCCCACACTAGGCTAAAAGATGGAGACACTTTTGGACTTCTTAAAGGTGCATCATCATCAGGAAGGCAGCTAGACCCCTGCCGCCCACATGGGGAGACCCCAGAAGGATTGTGGGAGGACTGCTCTTTGTCCATGACCCTCCGGAGTCTCCAGAGGCAACAAACTGTGTCACCCACCTCTTTGGCCTTCTCCCTCTAGTCCTGACCCTGGGCCTGCATTCTCCACCTTCCTTGATGGATGGGTGACATGTGGCTCATGGTTTCATGGAAAATTCTTCAAGGCCTTAATTTATCTGATATGACAGCTCAGGGTCTTAGAATATGAGAAGGCAGCCTTAAGGGCCAGAGGGAAGACAAGTCTCAACTCTACACTTGGTTACTCCGAGAGGGCCCCAGAACCTGGGGCTCTGGGTCAGGGGTGTGGATGACCAGGACAGCCATCCACGCAGGCAGAAAAGGGAGGCATGAGGCAGCCAAGAAACTGGTGTTGCCCAAGTCAGCCACTAGGGGGCAGCATGAAGCCAAGGACAGGCCTGGACTCGGACTCTGCTCCCGGCTAGGGACTGGAAGACCCTGAGCACCCGGCTTCCTCAGGGTGCCCGGAGTCCCCGTAGCTGACTAGCTATGCGGGTTTGTGTGAGTGCGATCCTGGGACGTTCCGGGAAACTGAGCTGGCTGCTCCAGTCTCCTCTAAGAATTAAAGGGCAGGAGAGCTGGGGCCAAGAGCCTTCCTGCATTACAATTCACTAATCAAATCTCGGAGTTGGTTCGAGGAGCAGGAGGGTGTAGGTTAAGCTGGCCTTAATCACCTAGGAGCCACAGCAAGGTTTTAATATAGCCAGCCCATTTCCTTTTCGGAACATACTGCTGAAGTGTCCGCTTGCCTGCTGTGTGCTCTAGCTTCAGTCAGTAGCCGCACCGTGGACTCAGCTCCTAACTTTTAGCGATTTAGGACACAAAATTTATTTATCTATTGATTCATTCATTCGTTTATTTTCGGTGCTGGGGATGGAACCCAGAGCCAGTGTACGTACTTCTCAAGTGCCTTACCGCTGAGTCACTCCCCCTAACCCCCCCCCCCCCCCCAGCTTTCAAATTTTATCTCATTCTCCAATCACTGGCAGAGAGGCTGTGCGGGAGCCTTGCCACAGCCCTCTGTTCTCCATTCGGCCAGACAGGTGGGTACACAGAAAAACAGCTCCTATGGCTGTAATGTAATTGGGTGCACACAGAAGTTTCACCAACAATTGGTGGCAGAAACTGGTCTTTGAGTTTGGATGTGTGCTTTTTTTCCTGGGTGCTCCGGGAGAGGCAAGAGGTGAAAAGTATACACACTGCTCAAGGGTATGGGTGAAGATTGAGGGAGAGACTCATTCTGCTCACCAGGTCCAAGGGAGAGGTCCCACAGCACACAAGAAAAAAGTCAGGAAACGTGTGCCCGATGAGCCCGGGGAACGAGACCAGCACTCCATCCCCCAACTCTCCGCAGCAACACAGTAAAAATGTTCTTGTTTCCTTTGGATGTATTTTTAATGTCAAAAATAGAAGACGATTCTTGTAGCCAGACAGATGTTTACTTACCTACAGGTCCCTTGGGTTGGAGGGCTAGATGGGGAACTTAACCCTGCTCCTGGAAGCAGTGCGCCTAACAGGTCTGTTGATGTTAGCTTGCATTGATGGAATTTCACCGTTACAGACTTGCAGAGGGGTCACTTTTACCTGTGTTGAGACGGACAAAATAAGCAGATGAAATAGGAGTAAAAAAAGGAGAAAGTGATACAGGCAACTGAGGTAGGGGTGCCCTAGCCAGACTGATGCCCAGTGAGGCAGCCTGCACTACAGCTGATCTGGTCCTCTAAACAGTTTCTCCCAACAAATAGGGTCTGATAGCTCCACACCACAGGGAATGTGTTCAGCCCTCTCAGCAGCTTTGGCCTGGGTTGTGGGCAGGGTGGACCTTCTCTATCCTTGCCATCCTTGACAGCTGCAGCCTGGGCATTCGGAATATTGGGGAGACCTCGGAGGCCAGGTGCTCACTAACAAATGTGGTACTGTGCCCAGAGTCTCTGTAGAGGCCCATGTGGCTTTGACACAGGGACAGAACAAAGCCCTGCCTCCTTCTGACCCTGGGCTAGTTAGGCTTTAGCGAGGGGTTCGTGGGGCCCCTTGGAGCCTTCATTATTTTTATTTTACTCAAGAAATATACTGTGACATACCGATGTCCTGAGAGATTTGTAGTATGGTGTACTGAGAAAAATATATCCTTACAGGTCACAGGCACTGGTCTCTCCACCAGAGCAGCTTCCAAACCCTGTCTCTCACCTGTTCCAGGACAGCCTGTTCAGTCTGGCCCCTGGCTTCAGGGTTTGACTTGACTCCATGGTTAGTCCAATCTACCTAACGCTGTACCTAGGATTCTGTCTAAGAATTCTCACAGGCATCTCTGCTGGGAACTGAGAGCTTGGGGCTCTGCAGGGCCTTTCAAGTATGTCCGGAAGTCCTGGTTCCCCAGGGCGGGGGTGGGGGGGAGGAGGCCAGCTCCTGGCACATGCCTGAGTCACCTTCTCAACTCCTTTCCCTAAATAATGAACTCCTTTTGGCGGCGGCGGCGGGGGTGGGGGGGGGGTCTGTCGGGTGTGTTTGTGTGAGTATCCAGGGCCCCACCAAGAGGCACTGCTGTGGAGGAGGGGTGGGTCATTCCCTCTTTTCTAGCACAACTACTTCCAGCCAATTAAGGTAGGCAGAACTAGGGGGCCCGAATATGGCCTGACCCAAATCTAAGGTCCTGGGCATCTATCAGTGTCGGGATGTAGGTACAGGCCAGGCTGGGCCCAATTTGTGTCTCATCTCTTGGGTAGGTGGGCCTATTATAGATCAGACTACAGACCCTGGTTCAGGCCCTTAAGATCTCCACAGAATTGTTCCTCGGGAAAAGAATGGAGGTGACCCCTGTCTTTAACTCCGTGATAGAGGTTCTTAGGGCCAGCAGGTGTGCAGATGCCTCGAAGGCAGATACTTAGGCCTGGGTGTAGAGGGTGGATCCAGCCATGGTACTGCCAGGGCCGGGATCCAGCTGGTAGTGGTAGGATAAAGCGATAATCAGTTGGCGCAGTCCTATGGCTAGCGCGGGCCGCGGGGACCGAGGGAACTGCACCGACGTCCGCATCGCTGAGGGGCTGTGCCCAGCTCCATGGTCCGAGGGGGCGCGCGCGTCGCGGCTGCGCGAGCCCCCGCCTGCAGACAAAGGAGCCCGCGGGGGGCGGGGGGGGGGATGGGGCGAGGGGGAGGGGCGTCGCGGTGTCACGTTACCGCCCGCAGAGCTCTTTAACTCGAGCCCCGCCCCTTGTCCCGCGCAGCCCGCTCGCCGCGCGGCCGCCAATCAGCGCAGGCCCGTCGCCCGCCCCGCCCGGCCCCGGGGGTGTGTGCGCGCGGCCAATGAGCGCGGCGCGGGGGCCGGGCCTCTGTGGGCGGGGCGGGGTGCGCCCTCCAATCGCCGCGGTGTTGTTGAAACTGAAAATACTACATTATGCTAATCGTGAGGAGGCCCGCGCGCCCGGGGGTGGGGCCAGCGCGTATAAAGGGGCGCAGCGGGCTGGGCGTTCCACAGGCCGAGTGCGCTGTGCTCGAGGGGTGCCGGCTAGGCCCGACTGAGAGCAAGCGGATAGGCAGGCAAGCTCCGAGGGGGCGCGGCCCAAGCTGGACAGGACAAGCGATCGAGACGCAGGAGCCGTCCATCACCAATCAGCCAGGTAGCCGCTGCGTCCCTAGGCAGAGGTGGACGCGGGCTGTGTAAGGGGTCTCACCCACGCCCAGCCTCCGCCCTCCTCCTCTCCCCTCTTCCTTCTCCTCCCGTTCCCTTCTTTCTCGCTGCCCGCGTTTGCACAGCCTTCGACCATGGGCATGTCCGACGTGTACCTCCGCAGCAGAACAGCGATGGAACGCTTGGCCTCCAGCGACACCTTCCCAGTGATAGCGCGCAGCAGCGCCTGCCGCAGCCTCTTCGGGCCTGTAGACCACGAGGAGCTGGGCCGCGAGCTGCGGATGCGCCTGGCGGAGCTGAACGCCGAGGACCAGAACCGCTGGGACTTCAACTTCCAGCAGGATGTGCCTCTTCGAGGCCCTGGCCGTCTGCAGTGGATGGAGGTGGACAGCGAGTCTGTGCCCGCCTTCTACCGCGAGACGGTGCAGGTGGGGCGCTGTCGCCTGCAGCTGGGGCCCCGGCCACCCCCGGTGGCCGTGGCTGTCATCCCGCGTTCTGGGCCGCCGGCTGGCGAGGTCCCCGACGGCCTAGAGGAGGCGCCTGAGCAACCGCCCAGCGCCCCAGCCTCGGCCGTGGTCGCGGAGCCCACCCCACCCGCGACCCCGGCCCCGGCCTCAGATCTGACCTCAGACCCGATTCCGGACATGACCCCGGTCGCGACCTCGGACCCGACTCCGGACCCAATCCCGGACGCGAACCCGGACGTGGCGACTCAGGACAGCGAGGAGCAGGTCCCTGAGCAGGTCCCTGAGCAGGTCTCTGAGCAGGGCGAGGAGTCGGGTGCTGAGCTGGGTGCTGAGCCGGGTGCTGAGCTGGGAACTGAGCCGGTCTCTGAGCAGGGCGAGGAGCAGGGCGCGGAGCCGGTCGAGGAGAAGGACGAGGAGCCAGTCGAGGAGAAGGATGAGGAGCCGGTGGAGGAGCAGGGCGCTGAGCCGGTCGAGGAGCAGAACGGAGAGCCGGTCGAGGAGCAGGACGAGAATCAAGAGCAGCGCGGCCAGGAGGACCAGCCTCTCTCGGGGATTCCAGGACGTCCTGCAGCCGGGACTGCTGCAGCCAATGCGAACGGTGCGATCAAGAAGCTGTCGGGGCCTCTCATCTCCGGTGAGCCCCGCACGGCCCCGCCCCGGCCCGGCCTCGCTTTGTCCGGCCGGCCGGGCTCTCCCTCGCCCTCGGGGGCCTCGCCCGGTCCCCGCCTCCTCCCGTGGCATTAAAGGGCCCGCGGCGCTTAGGGCGCGGTTGCGCCCGCACCCCTTTCCTACTGGTAGGGGTGCAGCTTCAAGGCTCCCGAGCGTGCAGTGGGAGGGCGAGCCTGGCCGCGACCCACTCGGATCGCGGTCTTTGGCTCGGGCCGCGGGAGCCCCTTAGGGAGCCGTGTGTGCGGCGTGGAGGGGGTTAAGTGCGGCGGCAGCCCCGGGGGGCTTGGCCGCGGGACAAGGGGAAATGCTTACACAGCACATTGCGCGGCGACGTAAACAAAGCTGACCCGCCGCGGACCTCGGCGCGGGCGGGGATGGCGCCCCCACCCCGGCCCCGCGCCCTGCGCACTCCGCGGGTCCCCTCGCGGGTCTCCGGGCCGGCCCCGCCCTGACCGGCGCGCGTTGTCGCCCGCAGACTTCTTCGCCAAGCGCAAGAGAACTGCGCAGGAGAACAAGGCGTCAAACGACGTCCCTCCAGAGTGTCCCTCTCCAAACGTGGCTCCTGGGGTGGGCGCGGTGGAGCAGACCCCGCGCAAACGTCTGCGATGAGTTAGGTGAGTCTGGCGTCCCCCCCCGGGGGTCGCGGAGGGGCCACCCCTGGGGGTTCCCGCCATGCCTGCTCACCTGAGTCCTCCTCCCCGCAGTTTAGAGCCTAACGGCCAGAGAGAATTTGCTGGGCATCTGGGCAGCGGACGATGGAAGAACTCTGGGCTTCGGCTGGAACCTTTCGTTCATGTAGCAGGAACTGGAGATGGCTGCGCAGAGCAGCCCACGGTTTTGTGGAAATCTGAAAACTGTGCAATGTATTGAGAACACTCTGTACCATGCATGTGCAAGGAGTACGCTGGTCCCAAGGTGTAAAGCTTTAAATCACTTATGTAAAATGTTTAATCTCTACTCGCTCTCAGTGGAAAAAAAAAAGAAAAAAGAGAGAGAGAGAAACTAGAAAATGTAGAACGAAGGAAGAAGATGAGAAAAGGAAAAAAATGTATATTTGTACAAAAAAGTTAAAAAATTATGATAACTTAATATTTGTATTTATCCATGCGTGAACCCCTCTGTCACGCAACTGCTGGGTTATTGATTATTACCAAAGGCACTAGAAATCACCAGCTTCAGATTACCCACAAATGTAAATCTACTTTTTATATTAGACTCTAGGGTTGTTGAGTAAAAGCCCCCACACGTTCATCTTCAGTTAGCTTACAGTGTCCCCCACTTTATTAGATTGCTCTTAAACTTGGTGACCAGACTGTCGAAATGGTTCCTGTACTGCCCATACCAACTGCCCAGGGCTCCTCGTCCGCCAGGTTCTAAATAAAGAGGCCCAACAAAAATCACACTTGCAGTCTTCTTGTTCTTTTAGGCTTTTGTAGTTCAGAGCCAAGGCAGCTGAATACGGTGGGTGGGGGCTGGGGCAAAGGGGCGTTGGCCAAATATCGCCACTACTTGACAGGGTGTTGGCTGCTTACAAGGAAGGGGAACAACTTTCACAGGACCTACTGACCTGCTACTCAGAAGTTTAGGAAACAGTGTCTGTTCCTAACAGACCCCCACGTTTTTGTCCAGTCAGACCCTGATGGGTACTTGCAGGGCTTAGAACAATGTAAACTCCCATGTACATGTGGAAGTGCTCCATGCCAAAGAACGTAGTGGCCCCTAGGTCCGTAAATCAGAGCAAGAATGGGCAGTGAGTGTGACATGATAGTCTGACAGGGAGTTGGGAGGGGGGTGATGAACAGATATTAGGGGAGAACACAGGGTGGGGTGGACTGGGTGGTGGTCCTGACCTAGTTTCTGTGTGAGAATTCAAAGCTGTGGCTCCTACATCCCCATGCCCTGTTTCCTGCCAGTCCACTGGATCCAAAGAGCCCCCTTTAGTTTAAGAAGGGAAGAATTCTTTATACCTGGCCTGATAAGGTGACAGAAAACAGATGAAGCCCTTGCAAAGTTCTGTGGGCCAAGGGAGAAGAACTCATGCACATTATCAGGGTGTACAACGCTGGACCAGGATTTTACAGCTATGTGGGGGGGGCGTGTATGAATGACTTAGCCTTCTCTGAATACCTTAGAGGCCCAATGTGGTCAGACTTTGATAAATGCCCCCACCCCATTGAGAGGACAGACCTCAGGGAGGGCAGGCCCTGCTGCCTGCAGCAGCCCTCAGCTTGCTGGTGGCCCAGGAATTAGAACCCAGCAAGGAAAGCTACTTACTGTATGTGCCCATGGAGGGTGGGGGAAACTCCCGACATTTACCTGTGTGCTAGAGCAGCCTTTTCCTCCGTGTCATGAGGGTGGCCATGGTACTTGAGGTGCTAGACAGCAGAGGTATGGATTAGGTCCCGACTATCAGAATACTGAGCCAGAAGCCTGGCAGGTGAGTCATGGGGTCTCAAGGACTGCAATGAGCTATGTGGCACACACACAGTGTAGAGAGGCCTGTTCTCTGCCATTATTCTCACAAACACTAAACCTAGGGCCCACCTGTAACCCCACATTCTGTGTTGCTTTGGGGGTCCTTCAGAAGAGTCCAGGGCTGTGTGAGAACACAGAGGTCATTTAATGGGTGTGGCAGGGTCTACAGCAGATACTCAAGATACCTGATCTAGGAAGCAACATCACACGTGTGACTCTGAGCCCATGTGGCCCCAGCCAGTCCTGTTTGACCTTGGGAACAAGTTTCTCTATTTGAGATGGGAAATATTTGGTATCCTATGGCTGTTGCCCTAGGCATGCAGGAGGTCAGGTGGTACTGCCCTGTCCTGTGCCCAACACAGAGCGGTAGTTGGTAGGTCTGTAGAACTAACCATCCAAGTGGTAATGACACATGATGGTGGGTAGGAGGTCTCACTGGGAAGGGTCTAGATGGGGGTGATCCAAGACCCCTCAACAGAACAGCCTGGGCCATTAAGGAGGAAGAGGAAGAAGGTTGAATGTGCAGGAGAAAAGGGAGGGCAGAGGGACCGTCAGGCTCTAAGGGGCTGCCTGGAGCCTTGGTGAGACTTGAGCTACCATCATATGGGTTACGCTATTGAGAGTAAGTGTGCACTTTGGGCACTGATGGTCCACCTTTGTCCCTTGGCCTCCTGAGTCTAACTGACAGACAGGCTACTGGCTGAATTTTGTGCCAGGCATTGGCAAATGAAAGCAAAGGGTTCCAGTAGAGGCAGAGAGCAGGGAAGCCATCAAGAAGGAGGGGTACAGCAGGAGGGTTCTATGCTATAGAGGCTAGATGGCTAATATACCAGGGATGCCAGAGAGCACAGCAGGCTGAAGCTGTAGTTCCAGGCTCCCTAAGACCCTCTGTGTCAGAAGCAAATATAAACCCAGTGAACCACAGTACACAAAGACCAGTGTTGGACACAGCCAAGCAACACCCAAGCTTTGCTTAACGCAGGGTATAGCGGGGTTCCTAGCAGCTTGCCCATGCTGACTGAACAAGATCAGTGGGACTGGCGGAGGAACGGCACAGGGCCGAGGCCCTGGGGCCCTGGGGCTCTGGGGCTCTGGGGTGGTATTTCTGGAGCTGGAGTAGAGGCAAGCCTTTCAGACTGCTGTGAGACGTATTTAGGTGGAAGGCCTGAGGTTTCTAGAGTTGATGTGAAGAATTGGGGCAGAAGCAGGTTGTCAGAGAGCAGGGATGGGAAAGGGCCAAGCTCCCTGCTTTGAGATGTAGGTTGCAATTCAGGCCACTCACCGCCCTGGTTTCCTTTCTCAGACAGGCCTCGAGAGCAGGTTCATTATCTCAACAGCCCTATGGTGAGGTATGAGCACCCATTTCACAGATGTGTTGACTGAGGCTTTGAGAGGCAAGCTAGTTTGCTGAGTGCACCGTTGGTTAGGCACAGGAGGGAATGGACCAGCACATAGCCTGGCTGCTCTCTAAGGCCAACAACACTGATTTGGGCTTCTGCTTTTTTGTTTTTGACACATTGTCATTAATGAAAGTTCACAATTTACATTCAGGCTCACTTTTGGTGGGTTGTCTTATCTACAGGGTTAGACAAATGTATGATGCCCTGTGTTCACCATGTGATCAAAGAGTGGAATCCACCTGCCCTCTGCCTCCTGGAACCCACCTGCCCTCTGCCTCCACCCTCAGCAACCCCGATCTTTTTGGCCCCCATAGTTCTGTCTTTGCAGAATGACTGTACCTTTAGACTAACTGTGTGCATTCAAGGCTCCCTGTGGCTTTTCCATGGCTTCTCTTTCTTTTTAGCACACAATTCTTGTAGCTGTAGAGTGCTCTACACTAGTTTGTCCCACCCCCCTTTGAAGGGTGTCATGGCTGCTTTCAGTTTAGTCAAGTTTGGCTCAAGTCCCTGTAAACATCTGTATACATCCAGTTTTTAGTTCATCTGGGTAAATACCAATGAGCTCAGTTGATGTGACCCATGGAAGGAGCCTGTTTGGTTTTGAGAAAAAGCACCAAGCTGACTCCCAGAGGGGCTACAGCCTTCTGATCCCAACAACAATGAGGGAGTTCCAGTTGGGGACTGATTTCCAGGGCTTCTTCTCTTTGCACCATATCTACCACAAATTCAGGTGATCCAGAGAACAGAAACTGGCTGGCAAAACTGATGTCCTGAGTTTGGTCCCTGGGCCCCAGGTGATGAAAAGTGAAAACCATCTCCCACAAGTTATACTATGTGTACCCCATGTGTACACACACACACACACACACACACACACACACACACACAAATAAGTAATGTAAGAAAAATAAGAAAAAAAAAAAGGAAATCTGTACTGGGGATGTGATTTAGCAGTCAGAGAGAACTTTTGAGGCTGTCCTAGGCCAAACATGATGCTCCAAAATAAAAAAACCCAATTAAAAAAAAAAACACCTTGATTTAATCTATAGTAGAAAAAGAAAATGGAGAAGAGTCAAACCTAGAATTAGGTGTGTATGGCTCATGTCTAGTGCCTCAAGAGCTCCAGGTCAGCCTGAGTTGCAAGTGAGGACCCTCTCTCAAAAAGAAAGTAATTTAAAAAGAAAGGATAGAAACCTTCTTCCAACTTGCACATGACCAAGACAGCAAAATTAAAAAATGACACCGAGATCTGAGGCTTTATCTCTGTTCATTGGCTTCCTTGACTTGGCCTAGAATGCAGAATCAGAGCTGTTGTTAATCCTCGAAATGGCTCTGAGGTCACTTGCAGTATTATCAGGTTATCTGCTGCCCTTCCCTGCAGGGGAGTCTGCCTCTCCTGCACTCTCTCAGACCTTCGCATGTGACTCTTGCTGCCTAGCGAAATATGACTGTTCTATGTCGCTTCTAAAATGTTCTGTCATTTTGTCTCTGTCTTGGGACTGTCAGCATCTGAGACTGGCTGCTCCTTTCCAGAAGACAGAGCAGAGAGTTCAGCCACAGCCTACTAGTCTGGCTGTCATAGAGAGTGAGAGATGCTCTTTGCTTTCTGTCTGCCATTGAGGGTGTGGGGTGTGCTTGTTATGCAGCACAGTGAAAACCAAGTTTACAGATACACTTCCCAGCCTACCATCTACAAGGACAACAGGAATCTGGTGACACTGTCTTGGCATTCTGGAGACTTGGTGCTATGTTTTGCACAGTGTTTGAGTGTATCCCCCAAGGGCTCATGGGATGGAAACTCTGTCCCCAGGATTTTGATGTGAAGAGGTGGAGGAGATAGTTGGAGGTCCTTAGTAAACTGGGAATAGACCTTTGGAAAGGATAGTGGAATCCTCAGTCATTCTCTGGCTTCCCATTTTGTGATGTGTTCTTCCTCTCTCAGGTACCTACCATGAAGCTCTCAACAGAAACTAGCAGGTCCTGGTATTGTATTGTCTCCTAAAACCTACAGAACTCTGAGCTAAGCAAGTCTTTTCACTTGATAAAGTATCCAGTTTCATATAATATGTTATAGTAACAGGATATGAATTAATACCAGTGGAAATGTGTCCAGAAATGATTCACAGACTCTTGAGACTCAGAGACAGATCCTACCAATACCAAATCCAGCTGTAGAGATACTGACGATCTTGGGTTGTGTGATGTAGATTAGCCGGTAGTACAAAGGGGAAGTGGCCTCACTCAGCCAGCCTTATGGACTTGGGAAGAAATGCTTTGATCTTTACTGCTCTTAAAGCTCTGGAAATGATTTTTCTCCTTTGTCCATGTGGCTTCAGCACTATCTCAGTTTCCATGCTGTCCATCCAGCTTTTGCCATGGCTACTTCTGCATCATGCAATATCATCAACATGGAGTCAGGTGTGGATCACAACTGGCATCTTCTCTTCCACAGCTAACAACTGTCCCAAGTCTTTTGTCAAGTCAAGAACCAGTCTGTGCTGTGTGGTTGAGACAGTACCTGTGGTTGTGAGTTGGAAGTCTGAGGAGAGCTGGGGAAATAGTGTGTCTGTGTTTCATGGGACGAGAGTGCAGACAGGACCAGACACCATGTGCTACTGTGTTTTGGGGGGAGGTCCCAGGCGGAAGTGGAGTGACCTCTCAGCCTGGCCGTGGAAGTGGCATCTTGTCACCTCTGCTGAACGTGATTCTCAGCAGAGAGACCTCCAGACTCAGACACAGGAGGCAGAGTTTGCTTCTCAGGGGTGAGAGGAACAAAGAATCCACAGCCATCATGGCAGAGCTCTTAGTGTGGGGTTTACTTCAGGGCATAAAGTAGTTGTTACCCAATTTTCAAACAAAAACATTTTTCCTCTTTTGAGCAAAAATACTCAGCAGTAAAAAAACAAAACAAAACAAACAAACAAACAAACAAACAAACAAAAAACCAAAACCAACCAACCAACAACAACAACAAAAACAAGCTTCTTAGTGAGTTCAGTGCACTTTCAGGGATGAGGGCAATAGAGATAATAGGGGGATATAACACACACACACACACACACACACACACACATACACACACACACAGATGAAAATTTCAAAAACATAAATTAGGGTTAGGAATGGTTTCATGGTTAATGTGTTTGTCATATAAGCACAGACAGAAGGACTTCAGATCTTCAGAGCCCATATAAATGCCAGGTGGGCAGAACTTAGAAGACAGAGACAGGGGATCTCTGGAGTCCAGCCATATCACTGAGCCCCAGGTTCAACTGGGAGACTCTGCTTCTCTGCCTCAGTGAATAACATAGAGAGAAATTGAAGACTTAAAGTCAACCCCAGGTCCAATGAGCACACATGCACACATGTGTATCCACACATTTGAAGACATATGCACACAACATACATGTGAACAAACATTCATGTGCATTAAAAATGTGTTCGATACATGCATATATGTGCATACATACATGTATGCACTCCATACATGAGAAAAGAAAAAAAAATAAAAAGAAATAGGCTAAATTTAGAAGACAGCAAGAGTCAGCAATGAGTAGAGAACTCATGTAGCATGTTATATACACACAGCTTTTAATGGATAGTAACTATGATTCATAAAGAAATAAAAAATATGATAAGATTTAAAAAAAATCTTGAGTCTGGAGATGCTGCTCTGTTCACTGAGATCTTGCCGGGCATACAGAAAGCCCTGGATCCCATCCCCAGCACCACATCAACAGGGTTTGATGATGCATGCCTGGGATCCCATCTCTCAGAGGTGGAGCTAGGAACACCAGCAGTAGTCATCTTTGTTACATAGCAAGTTGAAGGGCAGCCTGACTATACAAGACCCTGTGTCTAAAAAAGAAAAAAAAATTGTTTGAAATTCCCAAATGGTTTTCTGCTTGCCACATCAGGAAAATGTGCACATAGGCAGGAACCAAATAACGGCTGGCACAGGTTGGCATGGACACTGAATCCAGAAGCCAGTGAGACAGCACCACCAAAATACTTAGCCAAGGCACTCCCTGGGAGCTTTCTGCCTTTGTTTCTGTTCTGTGTGTATGTGTGTGTACATGATACACATGAACATATGCGTGTGCCTCATCACACAGAGATTATATATATTTGCACACACATCTATTTTTTGTTTTTAAATCTGATTTTACATTTATGTATTTTATTACATTTAATTTTTGTGTGTGAATGTATGTGTGTGCTCACACATGTGGAAGTCAGAGAACAACTTGTGAGAGTTGGCTCTATCTTTCCACCATGTGGGTCTGGAGAATTGGATTCAAGTCTTCATGCTTAATGACAGCCGTCTTTATCTAGTGAACTTTGATTCTCTTGGGCCCTACATTTATGAGGGCACATGTATGTACGTAGGAGCATGTGTATGTTTGAGTTTGTGTGGAGATCAGAGGACAACTTGGAGGAGTCAGTTCTCTCCTTCCCTGGTGTGGGTCCCAGGGATGGAACTCAGGTTGTGAAGCTTGGCTGCTTCAGCACCATCTGGGCCCTAATGTTTCTTTTTTTGGTAACTTTGTATCTGATCTTGAATTTTCTCAGCAACTTGTATTGCTTACACTTCCTGAAAGCTTCTTAGAGAAGTTTGAAAACAGGGCCAGTAATAAGTAGTCTAACAACAAAATAGCCTCAAGCTCCCCTCGGCCTCTCAACAGTGGTTACATTTTATTCATCTTAACCTTCTGTTTCCAGCTCCGTTTTTGGTTTTTCTGTAGTGAGGTGAGAAAATCCCTGCTTCCTGCCTATGCTCACTGGATTTATGCACCGCTGGTTTTGTCCAGCAAGGGAGTCCTTTTCTCCACTTTCAGGGGCTTTCATCAGCATTGCCTAATCCAGGATACTTCATCAGTGTTGCCCATCTAACACTGTTCTCTATAAGACCCTGTGCCAACTCTTAGGAGATGCTGGGTAATTTTGTACTCAATACCCCTGTGTATCCACTGTCCTACTTCCTTGTTGGGTGGCTTCCCACTGGAGGAGGGCATGTATGCTTGCCCTGGAGCCCTAACTGGTCCTATGTTGCTGCTGAGCTTTGACGTCATTGATTGATCCATCTTTAGTGACCAATAAGAACTAAAAAGAGAGTAGCTCACGGGGACGCTAGTGGTTGAAGGAGTCTGACAAGATGAAGATTTCATCAACTGAGAGACAGTCTGGAGTTCGTCAGCTGCCATGAGCTGCCCTTTGAGATCATAATGGTTTGTATGCAGTTAGAACTCATCTTCTCTTAGCTAAGCATGGTGCCACAGGCCAAGAGGTGGGGGAAGGAGGATCAGAAATTCAAGGTCATTCTCTACTACATAGTTCAAAGCCAGGCTGGGCTACATAAAAAACCCTCCTCAACCTAACTAGCTAGCTAGCTAACTAGCTAACTAACTAACTAACTAAATAAATAAATGTAAAATTTGGAAAAAAATAACTTTTTATTCTTTCCCTTGAAACCACCTATTTAATTTTCCCATGGGGTTGCCCCAGGGGCACATTGGTAGTCCTAGGGACTGTGGGCAGGGGCTTGAGTTGAGATGGATGGCTCATGGCTAGGTGCTCAGAGCACTCTAAGCTCTTTGGTCAGTATTTATGTAAACAGGGCTTATAGCTGTCCAACTCACATTGGCTGTGGTGGGTCCAGCCTGGCTCTGGGCAACAGAAGGCTGTAGCCATGCTGGGCTTTTCCTGTTCTGTGTTTCCTCTCTTTGCCACAGTCTGATTCTCCTTGCCTTCCTATGTGTCTGACTTCTTGCTCATGAAAAAAGACAGACAAGTCTGTTTCCCCTTTTTGATGAGAAGCATAGGATGCAGAGTCCAGTGTCAGTGTCCTCAGGGTATATTAACTTACTCTGGTCTTCATGTAGTTTCCCTAGATGTTCCCATCTATAAAGAGTCCAAGGATCCGGAAATGATACTTCCATCCCCATCCTTGTCAGGTGTGAGGCCTAGGAGACATTTCATGGTCTCTGAGGGTGGAAGGGAGTCCCAGTCCTGTTCCCCAGTCGGAAGGCTTTCATGTTGATGGTCTCATAGAGGTTTATCCTTTGGCCCTAACATTTCACCTTCAGTTTTGGACCAAAGTCCAAGGTTTGGATGACAAGGCCTTAACCTTAAAGATGTAGTGAATGCAGATCTGAGAGGACAAGGTGAAGATGCCTGACACTCAGGGCTGGGCTGGGAAGTACCCGTGTCTAGAAGGCCTGTGTGATAGTATTGAGCATTAAGGCTTGGGAGAGTGTATTCCATCATGAAGTCTCGGACACCCTCATTTCTCTTGCACTAGCCACTACTACTTCCAAGTAGAGAGAAGCTCGTGACAGTCGCTAACCTACAGGTGCCTTGTCCTGGACGTGCAAGCTATTCAGGTGTCAGAAATACTTGCAGCTTTTCATATACAGCACAGTGTCGAGTGTTTTGTCATCGTGCACAGGGTAGCTGAGGAAATAGCTTAGTGGTAGAGCATTCACCTAGCTTGTGCAAGGCCCTAGGTTCAAATCCCACCATCACCTAAAAAGAAGTCATAGTTCATAGGGATGTGATGTCCAACAACAGGCAATGCCCGGCTCCTGGTCCCTGGTGAGAGGTCTGAATCCTCTGTCTTCCCATTCACAGCTGAACGTTTTTTTTTTTTTTTTTGGTTTATGGTACCCCAAAGGGTCAGGGAATTTAGGCTTTGCCTTTTAACATTCCTGGGTTACATCAGGCAGTTCAGAGTCTGCCCTTAGATGTTCACATTGGTTTGATGGTGCTCTGCTTCAACCAAGAGCCCAGCTCATAAATGAGGAGGGAGGAAGGGTGAAGAGAGAAGCTCAGGGTGGGGGAAGAGAAGAGAAGCTTAGAGCTCAGACGTAGACCACTTACTTAGTGTGTGCAAAAGTCCCTGGGTTCTGTCCCCAGCATCAAAAGAAAAAGACAGAAGACAGGAGGAAAAGCAGGAAGAAGAGGAGGAAGAGGAAGAGGAGAAGGAAGAAGAAGAGGAGGAAGAGGAAGAGGAGAAGGAAGAAGAAGAGGAGGAGAAGGCTGGGGTAGGGGGAGGAAATGGAGGTTCTGTGGATACAGGCACTTGCTGCCAAGCCTGACCACCTGACTACCCTGGGGCCCCACATGGTAAAGGGAAAGAACCAATTCCTGCAAGGTGTCCTCTGGCTTCTACACATGCAGGCCTTAGTGTGCACCCCCACATTAAATAGAAATATCACACAAAGCCTTTTATTTTATACAAGGAAGAAAAGAAGGAAACAGGGAAGAAAGAGAGGAGAAAAAGTTGAATTGCCTTACATGGTTGATTTGTCATTTTTTTTCTCAGTTGCTTAGTTCAGGGGTTCCTTGCACTTTTATAGCTGTGTTCTAGGGTTGGTAGGTATTTCCCTGATCCTGCCTTTGTATGATACACTACTCTGCCTGACTCCTCCCCTCAAAGGCTTTGAACACCAACTAAGCTGGGCTCTTGTGATGCTGAGGATGTCAGGCCCACCTGCCCCCATCAGTCTGTGTGAAGTGGTGGAATGGGCAGAAGTGGCTCTCTGAAGGGAAAATAACATTGGAAAAACGAATAATGGAGATGGTGAGAGACCTCAGGGGAGGCACAGGGCTTCCTTTGCCTGCCATGGATAGGACCATCCCTCCCAGGGAACCACTGGAAGAAAGGAGGCGAAGGCAGACAGCTATTGCACACAGAGGATTGAGCCCTTTTAAACTGGCTGCTGGATGGGGTATCAAGAAGACCAGCCATGCCTTTAATTCCAGCACTTGGGAGGCAGAGGCATGCGGATTTCTGAGTTTGAGGCCAGCCTGGTCTACAGAGTGAGTTCCAGGACAGCCAGGGCTATACAGATGAAACCTTGTCAAAAAGAAGAAGAAGAAGAAGAAGAAGAAGAAGAAGAAGAAGAAGAAGAAGAAGAAGAAGAAGAAGAAGAGCAACACAGCCACTGACAGGCAGCCACAGCAAGTGTCCCGAGCTGGAGTCACTGGAGGTTAGAAATACCCAAGCAGGAAATGAGATGCAACTTATAAAAGACATCAAAGGAAATGGGAAACATTCTTCTAATATGTGAGGGATGCAAAGGTGGGGGAGGAATGCTGGCCTTTTAATAGGGTATGGGGGAAGGACAGAGATGACACCAGAATGTCAGAAATAGCCGCACCTTCGATCCTAGACACCTGTGTGTGGGGGTGTTACACATACACCCTGTGCCACCAAGAGACCTACCTTGGCCCTGCTCCACTATGCCAACTCCTCTAGCCTCCAGGATGTGGCCTGTGTGGCTGTCCAGTGGGGTGCATGCAGGCAGCCAGCTTGGGGCTGGTGCTGGCAAGGACCAGGCAACTGAACACATGCCTTTTCCTGGAAGAAAGTCCTGTTAGGTGTGTGCCAATGCCTGAAGAGTCCAAAGGGAGTGGGGCTGCCAAGTCTTGCTCTCACTGAACAGAGATGGAGTGTCCAACAGAAAGGGTGCTTCTGTTGAGGGAGGATGGTGGCCATCCTTGGATGCAGCCAGGGATCTCAGTCTCCCTCTGCTCAAATCTGGCCCCTCTTGTCCCTTGTGTCATGTATTGTTAGCAATTAAATGTGGCTCTTCTAGGCACACATGGTGGCTAATGCCTGTAATCTCAGTACTTGAGAAGCTAAGGCAAGAAAATTGTCAAGAGTTGGAGGCTATCCTGGGCTATATAACAAGCTCCAGGTCAACCTGGAATAGAGTGTAATCCAGTTTTATAGGGGAGGGGGTGGCTCAGTATTCAGGAGGCTGAGGCATTTCCATGAGTTCTCAGCCAGCCTGGGCTACAGAGTAAGACCCTGCTTTAAAAAGGCAAAATCAACTCAATCCTAACCAACCAAATAATAAATGGGCTCTCTAGCCTCACTCCAGTCCTTCCTGTGGCTGTCCTGGGGAAAAGTCTCTTCCATGAACCTGGGTGACCCCACGGAAAGCCTTAGAATGCCAGGGCCTTCCAGGTGGCATTTGGCACTTCCTGTCCACCTCAGCTATTGTGTCCCTTTCGAACAGGGAGGGGGGATACATGGGAAAGTCCAAACTTCTTAAAGTTCTCCCCAGCCCAATCAAAGCCCTTGGCCCTCCTAAGTGTGCTTTGTAGTGTGTGCATCGGAAAAGACTAGCCCCTTCCCGAGCAGGGTCCCTGGAGAGGACCACAGCCTGGACTTGCTTTCCTTACTGTGAGGGGAAGTTGGTGCTGTTTGCATAGGAAAACTTCCCAGAAACGTTGAACTCATTCCGAACCTGCTCCACTTCCCCACTCAACAGACATCGGGAAGTTGGTTGGAAGTGGACCCAGATCAGCAGGCAAGGCTTCAGCAGGTTCCCGCCTGAATACGTAGTTAGAACTAATACAAACTGGGGCGTTGGGCCCCAGCTTAGCAAAATGAGGAACGCAGAAAGGATTGTTTTTCCCAGATCCTGGCGGAAACAAGGAGACCCACACTTTTTCAAGCTCCCAACACTGTGAATGTTAGAATCGGTAACAATTGGGGCTCAAAAACGCAAGGATTCGTTTCTGAGGCTGCCTCGCTACACCCCAATTCTAGTGGGTCAGAAGTCTCTCGGCGGGGTGCGTGCCCTGCAGGAGTGACGGCTGCAGCCGGAGGCCACCCCAGGACGAGGCAGAGTAGGCCTCAGCGGCTCAGTTGGGGGTGCAGGCAGCTGCGCCCAGGCGGAAGGGCAGACGTGCGCCACGGTGGCTCGGATCGCTCTGCCGGGACCGACGACCGAACCTCCCCCTCCCGGCCGAAGCAGCGCTCGGCCGGCCGGTCCTCGGGGAGGGGCGGGAAGGCAGCTGGACCCGGCGGCGATTTATGGGCCTTTCAGGCGAGCAGGTGCCTCCTCGGGCCGCTCATTGTCTCACGGGCTTCACAATGGGGCTGCGGCAGCCGTAGAGCCTCCCCCGCCGCGCCTCGAGGCCTGCACGGGCGCCACGGCCGGACCGGGGCGGCGCAGGAGTCCCGGATCCGTTCATCCATCCTTCCATCCTTGCAGCCATCCATCCGTCTTTCCATCCACGTATCCATCAAGTCCTTCCATCCGTCTACCCACCTACCCATCCATCCATGCTCTTCCCCCCCACACACACACACCCCATACACCCATGCCCGCATGCATCCTGCACAGCGGCCCTGCACTCCCGGCGTCCCAGCCCGCGTGCTGCCTGGCCAGGCTGGACTTCGGGGACCCCCACGCCCCGACGGTACGCCCGCGGCTGCGGCGCCCGCTCCTCCTGCGCCGTCGGGCACCGGGGTCTCCGCCGGGCTGGCACGGCCAGCGCCGCCGCGTCCGGGTCGAACACACAGGGGCCCATTCTTCTGGGCTCCGCGCAACCATATGTCAAATCCGCGTCGACGCAGCAGCCCCCCGCTCATTCAGGCGCAGAACGTCCCGCAACAGCGAACAATCGCAACTCTGTTCGTGTCTATTATGGATGCGAACCGGGCGAGAAAAAAAAATCATTTAACGCCAAGAGATAGCCAGCTAATTACCAACCATATGTGAGCCCGGATTCAAAGCCACGCGGAGTTCATTCTGAGTCCCGGCGACTTTATTAGGTATAGAAGACAGATGTCCCGACAGCCCACGCATCACAGAAAACCGTGTCAGGGAGTTTTTGAAACGAGGGGAGAGATCTTTAAACATTAAAGGCCCAGCCTGCTGATGGACTGGGCCAGGGTCCTCTGGGACCAGGGCCCTGGGAGTAGGATTTGGCCACCGGCTGTGCCAAAGTCTTGCCTGGCTGGCCCAGGGGAGGACCCCTCCTTTCCCTTCGCTGTAGACTCAGGTGTTTCGGAGGACCCTTAAGATTTATGTATCTATCAGGACTTTGGGACTGCTCTATCGGGAGCTTAGAGTTCCTTTCTCTTTCCTCTAAGGGAGTTTTAAGTAGGGAACTGTGTTGGTAGGGGCTGGTTAAACTACCTAGCCTGGGCTTGCCTAAGCCGGAACACAGTAAGTTTTTGCTTGGAGTGGAAGGAATGAGTGGCTTGGTGAATGAATGAATGAGCCCGAATGTGGGAGCCTACCCAATTACGAAACCCCCTGGGAATAGGGGGTGGCAGAGTGGATACAATAGCAAGAAAAACACTCATGATTTCTTTACCAAAAGAAAGAGAGAGAGAGAGAGAGAGAGAGAGAGAGAGAGAGAGAGAGAGAGAGAGAGAGAGACTCACAGACAGACGCACACACAAAGAGACATACAGAGAAACAGAGAGATCTTCCTGTTTTCCGTGCAGTGTAATTACGTCCCAGCTTTCCCCCCTTGTTATTCTTTTAAGCCAAATGTCTGAATAAAAGGATTATGCCCCCCCACCTGCGACTGACTGTGCTCCTGTGAACAGGCGGGAGCCTAGATTAACTGCGGCCCATGCCTTCTGAATTTTTTTCTATGAAAATAAGTGAGGTCAGCTGCCACTCAATTGTCACAGAATATATATTTGAGAATTTAAATATTTGAATCAAAGGAAAAGACCGGGCTTTACATCTATGACCAACCCGACCAGCATGTTCCCCGAATCCCTGTACAAAGGAAACAGTTCCCTCCAAATGAATTGTCTCCTCCAGGAAGATTCTGCAGAAGAGGCAGCCAGGCTCTCTCCCTTTTGTTTCTGGTGCTTTTGTTTTGTGTTGTATTTTTTTTTCTTCTTTTTCTTCTTCCCTCCTCATCCAATACAGGAGGATGTTTTCTGAAACCTGGGGACTGACTTTGGGCCAGAAGACGTGAAGAAACATTTGTGCAGATCCTCCCAGAACAGTTCACATCAGAGACCACTCTGACATAAAGCAAAATTTAATTAATTATTATGTGGGTGAAAAAGCAGATAGAAGGGGAGGCCCGATGTCACTAGGACACAAGCAGCTGATCAACTAAGTCCAGTTGGGGAGGACTGGCTCATACTCACAGCCTAGGCAAGGCTTGGTCCTTCAGCGATTAATTACCCTGGATCTTCAAGGCAATAAATCTCTCTAGTCCTCAGGCCAGACTCTGTTAGCATTTAGAGACACAGAGACTGCACATGGACTGTCTCGATCTGTGAGGATGGCATGGGGGGGCACTGTCACGATCCCCCACAGAACATGTGCCCTACGTGCTAGTGTGAGACTTCTAAAGGACATTAGCTAGAGCCACCTTAACAAAATTGCAAAAAACGGTCTCTAAGCTAGGGGCAGGTGGCAGCTGCTCTTGTCCAAGGTCCAGAGGCCAAGGCTGTTGTCTCTTTGAGCAGGAATCTCCTTTGTGGACCGATGGGATGGAGGGCGGGTTTTCACAGGAAGCACCACAGCCAGGGGCTTCAGCAGTTGCCTTGTCCCATGTCCGGAGGTTGGGAGTCGGAGAGCAAGAGTGAGAGGCTGAGGAGCGAGCCCCTCCCAAGGCCTCTGTCCTTAGCTTACAGACTGCATCTTCCTGTGTCCTTATGTGAATTTTTTTCTGGGCAGCTATGCCCTGATCTCTCTTCCTCTCACAGATCCCAATCAGAGTGAGTCAGGGCCACCATAAGAGACCCTGGTGCCTCTCCTCCCCAGGGGGTAGGTCTGGAAGCAGGCTTTGTGTACATCTCCATCCTCGCTGAGAATGGAGGCACCTTGGAATCTGGCCCTTACCCAGAGGTGAAGGAGGAAGAACTGGCAGGCAGAGCAGGCTGACTGTCCACTGGGGTCCCTACATGCCATTCTGCGAGTCCTGTGCTTTCCCAGGTCCAATCCTTTTACGTCAGACCCTCATACTTTCCTCAAGCTCCCTTTCTTTCCTCCCTCCCTCTCCCTCTTTCTCCTTCTCAAATATATTCTCTCAACTAGAAGACTTTCTTAAATTCAAAGAAGAGCCTAGCAGGAGCAGGTACGTCAGATGGCCTCCACAGTCCAACAGGATGGCCAGGCTGGGCTTCATACTTTCTGTTCTTTTATCAGTCACATTGCTGCTGTGTGACCCAGGTGGGGAGGTTGACCTCTCTGAACCTTGACCATATTGCTTTGTGGCAAGCCAAATGCTGACCTGCCTCTTCAGCACAGTGAGAAGGAGCTAATGAAAATGGCTGAACAAACACTCCAGGCATTTAAAAAATGTCACGTAATTGCAAAATAATAACAATAACAACAATATACTTTGGAATTTTGCTGGAACTGAGAGCAGGCCCGAGTGGAATTTGGCATTAAGTGGTCTGCTCTGGCCTCTGTCCAATGGGCTCTAGTTACTTGGGCACCCCAGGAAGGCATTCTGAGGAAGATTTCTTGTAAAGTGGTCCTGCCACTGGACTCCCCCATGTGCTGGGGCCCAGGCACCCTCATTGGCCAGGGGCCTGGGGACAGTTTGGAGCATTGTTGCTACAAATCCAGTTCATGTGGCTGGCAAGTCAGTAATGTTTCTTATACATTTTTTAAAACTTCCCCAAACAACAACGTATTTCTCTGATTGTAAAACTATGTGCCTGCTGCAGGGGTGGGGGTGGGGTGGGGGTGGGAGCAAATACAGAGAAGTGCTATTTCCCTCAGTGGAGCCTGATGTCTGGGGACCTGCACACTCCTGTATGTATGGTTCCTCCTGAGAGAAACCATATTCACATTTGAGGTAGAAACCATGTACTTAGTTAAGCATTAGAACATACATATGTGCACACACAGAGATGGCTCATTGATTTTTGATAGAGTCACATAGGAACAAATTAGCTGTAAGCTGAAAAGAACATACGCCCACAGTTCAGTGATGAGTTATAGACTCCAGAGGACATCCGGCCCACCTTCGTTTGCCCCACCTGCTGAGCTGCTTCCCACACTCTCCTTAGCTGCAGCTCGGCAAAACCATCTAACAAAGGCCGCTTTCTTGTGACGGGGTCTTATGTAGCACAGGCTGGCCTCAAATTTGCTATGTATCTAAGGCTGGCCAAACTCCTTGCTCTTCCTGCCTTCACCTTTTGAACGTGGGGATTCCAGGAGTGCATCACCCCTGCAAAACCTCCTTTCTTTCTTTCTTGGGTTTTTTTTTTTTTTTTTTAAAGGGGGGAAAGCATGGAGCACCTCCTGCAATTTCTTGAATGCTATACTGAAAATAAAGCTAGAATAGTTGTATGGATTAGAAGTTTAAAGTGTGATTTCTACTGAAGGGCTGTGGCATTTGCAGGCTCCCCAGGGAAGCAGTGCTGAGGGAGGCATGAGTCCTTTTCTTGTCATTTGTGAGACAGGGTCTGAGGAAGACCAGGCTTCCTGGAGCTCTCAATTCTCCTATTTCTACCTCTCAAATGTTGGGTTTTTTGTTCTCTTTGAGGTATTTTTGGTACTTTGTGAAAACTGACCTGGAACTCACTATGTAGGCTAGGGCGGCTCTAGCTTAAGATCCGCTTGCCTCGGCCTCCTAAACACTGGGATTCTAGGTGTGTATCCCTGCAGCCTCTGCAACTGTTCAAATTGGAAATCTTTAACCACAAGGCGATGTTTAAGAGGCCCAGAACATGAGAGTCTTACAAACAGAACATGTGTAGTGCGGCTCAATACAGCACATAACCAGTAGCCTGCTAGAATCCAAGATTCAGCAGAACTGCTGGGATGTGCTTGCTGCCCTGGGGCCTGTGGAGACAGGCAGCTGCATGGAGCTCATTGGTTACATAGTCTAGCCAATCAGTAAGCTCCAAATTCTGTGAGGCCTTTGCCTCTAAAAGTCAGGTGGGTCTCAGGCCCAAAGGTCAATCCAGAGGCTAGTCCCAACACCCCGATTACTTATACACCAGTGTGTGTGTGTGTGTGTGTGTGTGTGTGTGTGTGTGTGTGTGTGTGAGAGAGAGAGAGAGAGAGAGAGAGAGAGAGAGAGAGAGGAGAGGTTGCGGAGGAAACAGGGAGCCACTGCCGCTGAGTCTATGTCATCTTGGCGTGCAAGTTGTTCTACTGATGCAACTGAAAGCCTTGAAATACCAGCCACTCCCCATGATGTGGCATGAGAAATGCCACAGCAGTACTATGGTGGTGGTGTACAACTGAGTGGCCTTAAACCTAAGATGTGGTAGCAACGATCTCTCAAAGAAAACAATGACCATAATGGTTTCTAGGAGTATTGGATTGTTGCTATTGTAGGCACTAAAGTCTCCTGTCTAGTCAAGTCACCAAAGGCAACAAGTCCTCCAGAAGAGACCATGTTGAAGTCAGGGAACACATCCTCCTGGGAACGAGAAGCAGAGGCTTGCTTTGGAGATTGCAGTGATGTTCTTCCGCTCTTACAGGTTTTCTTCTTTCCACTGGAAGCCAAGACAGTTGACCAGATATCCACCTCCAATCTAGGCTCAGCGTCCTTCCTCAGTCAGGGCCACCTGTGACTCCCAAAGCACCTGCTCACTGTTCTGTGTCCTCCCCAGTTTCTTCTCTTCTCTGGTTTCCACTAGCTCCTGTCATCTTGTGAGTTTGTATTGGTGACTTCAAATCCTCTGCGGTAGCAATACTGCTGTGTGCAGCAGCAGCAGCAGCAGCAGCAGCAGCAGCAACAACAACAACCCAAGCAACCAAATAACCGAAAAAAGGGGGCAGGGCTTGATTCCTAATACTTGAAAACTCTTAAGAGGGCAGTGCTCTAGTTTTGAATTTTTCTTATTTTTTTAAGTAAATATATTTAAAAGACAAGGTGGAGTGTCATAGAGGAAGGTACTGGACAACAATCTCTGGCCCCAGTGGGCATTTATACACACTCCTAATATATGCATAAATAAATAAATAAATAAATAAATAAATAAATAAAATTGGAGATGCCCATCACCCAGAAGGGTGTTAGGAAAAGGTCAGCTTCCAGGTGGCAGATTTAGAAGCTTCTGTGGAGAGGTGACAACATGATGAGGGAAAGAACATTCGCCAGAAGCTCCACCTTTTTATATGCATTGCAGCTACAGCAGGTGTCCACTGAGGCTCAGGCCAGGCTGTCCATCCAAGACTCACTGAAGACTCAAAGCAGGCATGGGGTCTGGCAATACTGAGTAGGCCCCCAGAAGGAAGATGGCACCTCTGACTGTTGAAGGGACTGCAGGGGCTGGAAAGAAGGTCAAAGGAGGTCTGTGAATTCTACATTAACAAGAAACAACTTCCATTTCTAGCCTTGAAAACTTCCATGATGTCTCTTGGCTGTGCATTTCCTATGAGCTATCTCCTACCCACCTAGCATCACGGTTGGCAGGAGCTTTCAGGGTTAACGCTGAGGGTCAGCAGAGTCCTTGGGAGCAGGATACTCCTCAAGGCAGGAGCCAAGGGAGGTAGGTATGACAAAGGACAGGACGAGGTCCCTGACCACAGTCCAGGATGTTCAAAGGACACCAGGGAGGAGGTGCAGGAGGAGAGGAGTCTAAAGGCTAGGTGTGTGGAGGCCGGATGGGATTTAGTCAGTCCAGGCTGCAGTAGGGGGCAGGGGGAATGGAGGACTGGGGCTACAGCCTGGCCCCAGGCCAGTAAGGCCTTGGAAGACAAACTGAATTCTGGGTGCAGTTGGGCCAGACCTCCCATGTCAACTGACTTCATAGTGGGCCAGTGAAATAATTAGGATCCATCTTCTTTTGAACAGATGACAGAAACACTGCCCACTAAAGGACTAAATGACATGTCCAGAGAAATGGAGTGGAGCTGTCTGACCCATGGAAGATCATGGGTGTATGGTGTTCTGAGGCTGACTTGACATCATGATAGTAAATGGACACACCACAAGGCGACTTGCCAGTCACTTTCACTTACCCACCTATCCATCCACCCATCTATTTACCCACTTATTCATCTATCTATCCATATCCATCCATCCAACCATCCAACCAACCATCCATCCATCCATCTATCCATGTATCATCCATCCATGCATCCATGCATCCATCCATCCATCCAACCATCCATCCATCCATCCATCCAACCATCCATCCAACCATCCATCCATCCATCCATCCATCCATCCATCCATCCATCCATCCATCCATCTTACCCATTTATTTCACTCAGCACTAACCTATTCTTTCATCCATTTGTCCATATATACATCTACCATCTACCTAAACATCAACTCACTCATCCATCTGACTAGCCATCTACCCACCCACCCACCCACCCACACACTCACTCACCGACTCATGTACCATCCATCCCTGTACCCACCTATCCATTCATAAGTGCACTCTGTTCGGACAACCTAGGTCAGCCCCGCGGTCGCTCGTCGCTCGCTCACCTTGGTAAGGCTACAGGAGTTGAGGGTGACACCACATCTCCTTCTACCCCACAGAGTGCTTGTCCAACCAGCCTGGAAAATAGTTTGGGCGTGGGGGAGGCGGAGGCGAATTTCTGCTTAATTGCAAGGTGGGGCCCCGGGGGGCCCCAGTTATGGGAGACCCACATCTGCAGCCGAGGCAGTCAGGCCTGGGCGGAAGGGCGCAGGCCTAGGGCCTGCCCGGCAGGGGGTCCCGTGTCCCCACCGCCCGCCTCCCCCACCGCCCCGCGCGCAGTCTGTTTGGAGAAGAAAGCGGGCCAATTTGTTTTCATTCAGAGTCACTTAAGATCCCATTTTGGAGAAATGAAAAGAGAAAAGCCCGCTTCCCGCGCCCGGCCCGCTGGGTGCTCGCCCGTGCCCGGCGGCGCGCTGGGGGGTGGGGCGGCGCCCCTCCCCCACTCTCAGTCCCTCCCCTCCCCCACCGGCCCCTCCCCATCTTCTCTTCCCCTTCATTCCCCCACCCTTCTCCTTCCCGACCCCCTCCCCCAGTCACCTCCCCCACTCCCGGAGTCCCGCAGCCCCTTAGCCCCGCGTCCCGGCCTGGCCGCGCTCATCTACATGGCCGGCACACTCGCGGCCCATCTGCGGAGGCGCAATTAAACGCGGGGGGCGGGGGGCGCCCGAAATTAGCATTTCCGCGGCCATCTGGCGCGAGGAGCGGGCGCGGCCGGACAAAGGGCGCCGGGCGAGGGGAGAGGCGAGTGTGCCGCGGCATTGACCTGCAAATGAGGCTTTGTCTGCGCATTAAAGCTCGCCGGACCCCCGACCCCGGCCTGCGCCCCCACCGTGGCCCCCGGCGGCCCAGGCCGGACCCTGCACCCCGAGGCCCGTGACCCCGGTGTGGCGCCTGCACCCGACGTTGCACCGCGGCCTCCTTCATAGGCCAGGCCGGCCCCTCAGCCTTGGGAGTTCCTCAGGTGGCAGATGCCCCAATACCTGCACAAACCTTACAGGGGTTGGTCTGGGACTTGAAGTGCTGGGAACACACAGGGCAGCCACCTGCACGGATCAATCAATCTCTGAACCCAAGTAGCCATAAGGGCCAGACAGAGTCTTCTGCCTTCAGCACCAAGGAGGTCCAGAGTGCTGGAGATGCCAGGTGATCTGGGACGCCTCCGAGTGCAGACCAGGACCGCAAGGACCCCGGGTCTGTGTCAGTGGCTTATGTCTACAGGCCTTACCAGGTCCCTGGACTTTCTACAGTGTGGCTCACAGTGGAGATCCTTAAATGGGATCTCCATAGCATATTCCATGATTTCCACTGGACTAGGAAGCAGTGTTAGGCTGCATGTGGGCCTCAGTTTCCCAAAGTGGACAAATGGGAGTGTTAGGGGCACTGATTCTGGGTGAGGACTATGTGTGGCTCAGTGGAGAGGTGGAGAGGATTTTCAAGCAGGGGGCCAACAAGAGGAACAGGGTTCATAGCCCATCCTGGGATGAGCAGAGAAGGCATGGGGCCTTGGATTCCATCCTGGGAACAGCAGTGATGCTGGAGAACAGCAGGTAGGGCCTGGGTGATCACGAAGAACCAGCTGTGATTCAGGATTGGCAGTGTTGGCCCAGATGGAAGATTTCACTGGTACTGTAGTGAGAATTGCCTATCAATAGCCCCTCTGAGATTAAACAAGGGTATTCAGAGAAGCGAGGGTATACAGGCATGTGGCAGTTCCTGGCACAGCCTGGCATTGAACCATAGGTATGCCGAGGGATTGTGGTTCTCTTATCAGTGATGTGGCTCAACGTCTGGGCCCATCACTACCTGTGGGCCAATAAATGTCTGAAGACTTGTTCAGAAATGCAAAGAAAACTCTCTACGGGGAGGGGAAGATGATGGGTTAGTTTGCATGAAGATGTGAGTTTATCTCTTGAACTCATGTTTGGGGATGTATATGTGTGTGTGGGTGGGGGGAGCCAGCATAGTGGCCCATATTCGTAATCTTGGTGTTGCAGAGATGGAGGGGGACAGGTGGAGTCTTGAGGCTTGCTAGGTGTGAGGTGGAGGGAAGAAGCTGGGCCTAGAGCAAAAGAACTTCCACCCAAGCCTTTTAGTCTGTGTGCACAGGCTGGGGAAGCCCTGCCACCTCAGGAGCTGCGAGAGTGGCCTAGAGTTGGGGAGGAGGGAGTGTAGCACCTGACACTAGGATAGATGAAGGGATGAATAGCGTTGGGCCTGGTCACCATGAGTGAGACGTCCAGAATAGTCCCAGTCAGCAGGTCCTGGCAGCAGCCGGGGCAGTGTTTCTCTGCCGTGTGGGACATCCCCAGGCAGACTGTGACCAACAAGCTTTAAGACTCCTGTTTGTGAAGATTGATGGCTAGCATGTATAAAGAACTCAAGAAGCTAACCGTGAAAGCAGAAACCACTCAGTGAAAGAGACTAGTGGATGAGCACTTAGTGTTTAAGAGATGAGCAACAGGGGCTGGAGAGATGGCTCAGTGGCTAAGAGCACAGACTGCTCTTCCAGAGGTCCTGAGTTCAATTCCCAGCAACCACATGGTTGCTTACAACCATTTGTGATCTGAATGCCCTTTTCTGGTCTATCTGAAGACAGTGGCAGTGTACTCATATAAACTAAAAATAAAATCTAATAATAAAAATAAAATTAAAAATAAAATAAAAATAAAAATAAAATTTGTTGAGCAACAAATGGCTAATAACACATGAAGCATTGTTTACTTTCACCAGTCATCAGAGAAGTGCAAATAAAAGGCATGGTCAAGGGTTGGGGCAATGACTCCATTTGCCTAAAGATATGAGTTCAAACCCCAGGACCTATTTTTTAAAAAGCTAAGCCAGGCTTGTAATCCCGAACTGGACGGGTGAAGACAGAGCCCAGTCCTCCTAGTTTGATTTGCCAGCTTTAGGCCAATGAAAGACAAGGTAGATGGCCTAGGAAGAATGACATCTTGGGGTGTCCTGTGTGTGGGCATACTCCAGCTACATTGGGATTCCATCTCTTCCTAGTCTGAGTGGCAGCCATCAAGAACAATAACAAACACTGACCAGGCTGTAGAGAAGAGTTCCCTTGTACACTACACTGCTGGCCAAAACGAAACTAGTCCAGCCACCCTGGAAATCAGCATGAAGGTTTGTCAAAAAATTAACAACAGATTTTCCATATGACCCAGCTATACACTCCTGGTGTTCACCCAAAGGCCTCTGCGTCAACAGATCACCAAGATACCTGCTCATCATGGCATTATGCACAATGGCTGAGGTATGGGGGCAGCCTAGGTATGCAAGAAAAGGCGACTGGGTACAGAGAAGGTGGTTCATACACACAATGGGATTTTTTTTTTCTTTCAGTCTCAGAAAATAATGAAGTGAGGTGGTTGGAAAGAAAATGGATTCAACAGGAGCCAATCACATCAAGTGAGCTTTCAGTCCCAGAAAGACAAATGTTGCAAGTGTCCTTTGTGGGCCCTAGACTTCAGAGATGACATAAAGTCACGTATGCATCAATTGATGGTAGGAAAATAGAACCAGAAACTCTGGGAACAGTGGGAGGGTGGTCATAAGGGAGGATCATGCGGTATTGGGGGAGGGGAGTAATGATGTAAATTGGATACTAGCATGGCCGTGTAGCAGAATAATTAATAAAGGTGATGCTGATCTGGAGCAGTAGCTCAGTCATTAAGTCTTTGTCTGGAAAGCATGAAGACCTGTCTTCAGTCCCTAGCCTAGCCTACTTGGTAGGCTCCAGGCCCATGTGAGACCCTGTTGAAAAAAAGAAAAAAAAGAAAAAAACCAAAACAGTGGACAGACCAAGGAATGGCATTCGAAGTTGACTTCTGGCTTCCACATACATGTGCATGTATTGTGCATCCAGAACATATGTGTGCACTTACATCTGAAGAATGACACACAAAATAATAATGAACTGGCTGCCTGCTGGGTATGGAGTTTGTGTCATAAGGATCCTGAGTGCATTTGGTGTCTGGGGCCCTGGTGTGTGAGCACACAGGGGATCCTCTATGGAAGGGGTACAGGGGGCTTTGCTGTGTGTAGAGCTATGGTCCTGGAAATAGGGCTGGTGAAGAACAGGGAAAGCCAGTTAGTTCCTCTTTGTCCATACTAAGCAACTCCTTTTCTGACTCCAGAAACGGAGTCTGGTGTGCTCAAGGCTGTGAGTGACTACAGCCTTTTGGTAGTTGTCCTCAGGAGTTCTTGGGCCCAGTTTGAGCTGGCTTCCTGCATGTCAGCATTCCTTAATCTCCAAGGGTTCTCCTTGTCAACTGTCCCCTGTCATCTATTCCGAGGATACTACTTATCTGTAGAGGACAATATCTGCTGAAAGCCAGGGAGTCTGAAGCCACTTTGGAGGGCTTTGTGTTCAGTTTTGTAGGATTGTCAGGAGTTTGACAGAGAAGGAAGGAAGGAAGGGGCAATTTGGTCTGAGGTGGTGGCACTGGGCAAGTCGGGGCTGCAGTAGATAGAGATGCTGGGCCTTCACTGGGTTCTTCCTGTTAGGGTTTCTAGTCCCTGCTTCCTACTTCTCACCCACAGGGTTTTCTTGTCAGGATACCTAAAGCTGGTCTGGCTGCAGGATGATCAGCCTCATAGAGGAGCTGAGTGGAGATGCAGCCAGTCCAGTTTTCCCAATCCTCAGGAGAGGCTGCCTGGGAGCCTGGGGCTTGGGGGTGGAGTCTAGTTAGAGGGGCAGGTAATAGGAAAGGGCACTGGTCTCAGCATCCAGGCCTGCCTCAGTTGGTGGGCAGTGCCTCAGTGGCTTCAGTCTGTGTTTATCTCCTATACATGTTAGCTTCCGGCTTCCTGCCCAACTGGTAAATGGCCTTTAGGCTAGGTCTCCATTCATCTGCTTACTTAGGGAGAATGGTGAACTGAACACTGGATAGAGTAGCTCTCTCCAGCTCTGCTCCAGAGAAACTGGGCCTGTGGATAAGGGCCCAGCCTGAGTTCCAGATCATAGCACAAGACAGGGGCAGGGCAGGGAAGTTCCTAATCCTGCTCTGGGCTGCCCTGTCTGTGAAGTTCTGGAGGTAGCTGTCTACCTTACTCATGCTCCCTGTTTTCCTGGGCCTCAGGGTGGGGTACATACTACTCCCCTCCTCTCCTGGTGTGGGCCCCCAGGATTTCATTAAGCTTTCGTGGTACTGGGCCTATGTGGGGAATCAGTTGCCACGTTGGCAGGCTGGCTCCTCTGAAGGCTGGATGGGCATTCTGCCCCGCCACCTTCGGCTGTCATCTGCTGCTGGGATTCAGTTTCCTAGAGTATCACTGCAGGTGGATTCTGGAGGCCCTGAGACTTTATGGCTCATAAGGCTGGCTCCCTGGGGAACAAGGCCCAGAGTACTGCAAGAAAGCAATCTGCTGGTGGTGACCTGAGGCCTCTCTGCTCCTGGCAGCAAGAGGGACTACTCAGGGCAAGGGTGCCAAGCCTTGGCAGGGCTCTCTGGAAGCCGGGCCAGCTGGGTGCTGCATAACTGAAGGCCTTGGATGCATTCAGGACATAGGACTGGTAGAGTGCTTTGAGGACGTTCCCAGGCTGGTGGCTGAGGGGAGGCTAGAGGGATTTGTATCTGGGGATAAGGGGGTGGGACTGGCTTCTGTTGGCCTTCTATAGCTCCAGCTCTTCCCCTCTGTGCACTTTGAGGGAGCTATTGGTGTTGTGGAGGTGTATGGGAGGGAGGCATGGTTTCCTCCAGTCTCCTAGGACCTTCTCTTGAACTCTGTGCTAAACAAGCCCAACAGATTAATCAAAGGAACCTCCGATTTGATTTCACAGATACGTATGCACAGACCTGAAGGGTCAGCTGACTTTAAGGCAGAACTGGGGACAGAGCCCCAGAGGTAAGGGGTGTTATGTGGGTTGGCAAGCTGTCTTGCTATTTAGAACTGACTTCAGGTATCAGGGGTAGCCTGCCAGCCTTCAGAGCAGCGAGGGACACTGTGTCCTGTAGCCTGGAGGCTATCAGCATATGAAAGCCACCTGCTTCACCAGTCAGCTTCTGACCTCCATCCTGGTAAAGGGCAGAGATTTCTGGATGGGCCACAGGGACCCAGTGGAGCTCTTCCAGGTATTCAGTTTACATTCTGTCCTTAAACATGGCCTTTCTCCACCTTTTGAATGGTGAGTGATGACAACAGCATTCCGTGAGAGTTGTGGAGGCTGGGAATGGGGGAATGTGTGGCAAATGTTTTATAAGCTCAAAGCCCTTGACCATAACCACTCTCCTGCCCACTTCCTAGGTTGCACCTGTCCCTTCTCCTTCACTCAAGTGTGGAGCCACTGTTTTGGGTGGTTTGGGTTGAGCCACTCACTCATTTGACTCTGCTATGCAACTCTCCTAAGTGGCTCTACAGGATCTGGCTAGGCCAGATGGGACATTGGACCTTTTCAGCCACCCCTCTCCCCATCTACCTGGTGGATCTTTCTTGTTCCTGAAAACAATGAAAAGATATTCATGATCCAGAGGCTGTGACAAACCCCCATCCCACAGGTGCCTCAGTTTCTTTTCCTGTAAGCCCATAAACACTGGTTCTCAGCTACTGGAAGTTTGGAAGGAGGTATCAGCTTCCTGAATAGAGCAGGCCATGCAGGTTTGCCTGGGCCATATGGTGACAAGCTGGAGGGCTGGACAAGAATAGGCCTAGTTGTGGGCACCACAGCACAGGATCTTGGGTCCTTCACTGCAGAGCCAGCTTGGCTTGGAGCAGACCCAGGTTGACTAACTGTCCTTGTTTTGTACACCAAAGTCCTTTGACAGGACCCATAACAACTGACTACTGTCCTGACCGTTCCCTATTAAGGAAGATTGCAGAGGGGTCTCCAGACATCCCCAGGACAGGCCTGGCTCCTGAGTGATGCTGGAGTCCTTCTCCCTTGTCCTCTCCTAGAGCCCACTGCATCCTCATGCCTGGCAGACCCCTCCCTAGTGTGAACTTGCTCCCAAGCCTGTCTGTTCACTTCGAGCTTTGAGTCTTGTTGGTCATGCCTCCCTGGGAGCTAGAGGTTGGGATGTGGGTTCCCCATGTTTTTCTACACCAGGCTCCACTGGCAGATCCTATGACCCCTAGGGTGCCTGGACTGTGACACAAGATGTTTTAGCATAGCCATGGATGCCATACTTACCTGGAAGTCTGAACTGCCACTAGACAAGGCTCAATCTGGCTATTTCACCAAAAAGTGCTCTATCTCACAGGCTTCTGCCCATTCTGCCTGCCCCTCCTCTCTCTCTATTATCTTCCCCCCACCTATGTATGTGTGTGCATATGCATGCGTGTGTGTGTGTGTGTGTGTTTGAAGGTAGGAGAGGATAAAGTCTTAAGAAACAACCAGAAAGAATTCTATGGGGTTTGGGGAGTCTCATTAGTTGTCCGTATATAAGTGGCATTTTGAGTATTCAAGTGTCCCTCTATGTGGTAGGTACTATAGTACCTGGAACCGGTGGGCATACCCCAAAGGGCGGCAGCTGCCTCGGATAGGCATGGTGCATAGAGACTTCCAGCTTGTGTGGGCTGCCAGAGGAGCTCAGGCCACCTGGGAACTTTTCTCCATCTTTTCTTCAGCCTGGTCCCTGACATCCCAAGACCCTAGAAGGCATCCCTGCCTCAGCCAGGTCATCTCTCCATGTCCTGAGGCATTGAGGCTAAGCATCTAACTTCTCTGTCATGGCTCTTTATTTTTCTCCCAATGTTTTTTTTATTAATTATTTGGGAATTTCATACAATGTACTCTGATCACACTCACTTCCCATTTCTCTCAGGCCCACCTTCCTTCCCACCCTTGCACTCCCCCCCCCCAAAAAAAAAACTCAAAACCCTCCAAACCCCCAAGTCCAATTTGTGTTGCCAATATATATTCACTGGAACCTGGTCAAACTCCCAATGGCCAACGTGTTAAGGAAAACTGAGTCTTCCCGCATCTCTCCCCTACAGAAGCCATCAACTGTGAAGAGCTACACTTTGGCATCTTTACTACAATGCTTAAGGAAGGACTTTCTTCAATGGCTTCATGTCTGGACTATTTCTTTTTGGGTGGGAATGGGGAGAGGTTGGAACAAAATGTCCAGCTATAAGTCTGTAGACACTGATACCACAAAGACAACTCCCTTCCCATGGCAGCCAGTGGCAGCACAGATCACAGACACCAACATGGTTGCCAGGGTCTGTTATGGTTCTTTACACATGCAGGTGCTGGGCCTTGGTGTCCTCATGTTCCAGGAGGAGAGGCCTTAGTGGTTGAAGGCCCTTCTGTCCTAGGCCTCTTTTCTTTCTAGTGCTTCCTTCTCGTTCCTGAAGGACACCCAGCTGTTATTCACTGTTATGGCTTGGCAGAAAGATGGAGCTGTGGGTGTGACTGGAGTAGGGATGGAGGGGTTGGGAGTGTGAGAAAGGTTCGAGGGTCATGATGGTCCTTAGTATGTCTTGATGTCCCCCTTCCTATACTCTGGCCGACAGTTGAGAAGCAATGAGAGCATCAGTCTGGTGCCCTAGGTTCTCTTGGGTTGAGAAGCTGCTGCCTGGGCCTGTTTGAACCCAGGCCTGGAAGCAGATGACTGGGGGCTGGGCTGAGCTCTGGGAGTTAAGAAGGACCTGTTCTCTGGTGCTGCAGACACCAGTGGGGGATTGGAGGGAGTCTGAAGAGATGGTTCCTTGATGTGTCATGGGGACTGTAGGAAGAAATTTGAGGAGAACTTTGCTGTTCCTTGGCACCTTGGAGTGCCTCACAAGGGCACTGAGAGGACAGCAGGTAACAGAACCAAGCTCAGGCCATAGAAGAACTGTCCAGGAAAGAAAAGCATCTTGTGTCCTAGTGAACTTCATCTTCTATGCTCAACCAGTATAACTTTGGTGGGAGAGGACTTGGTCCCAGAGGCTGGGGATAAGGGTAGTAGGATCCATTCCTCAACTTTCCTGGACCCTCCATTAGAGAGGACAATTCTTAGTCAACACTCTAGTTAGTTGAGTTAGCATCTCTAGTCAACACTAAGAACTCTTAACCAATCTGCACTCAGGAGGCTGAGTGAGTGAAGCTGGGACAGCAGTGTCCTAGGGCAGATTAGAAGGCAAGTTCCTCTGCTGGGTCCAGATGCCTCTGTAGCCAGTCAGTGCCTTTATTTTATCTAGTGATTTATAACTAGTTTTGCTTGAGCTTAGTTGGGGTTGGAACATTCCTGGGCCAGGTGTTCCCTCTGTCCCATTCTTATACCTGCCCATCACAACAGAAGTCCTAAGTTGTGTGTGTGTGTGTGTGTGTATGTGTGCATATATGCATACATGTATGTATGTGTAAATGTATACCTGTATGGGGGGGTGTTGGATGCAGGGGAAGGAGGGATATTCAGGTAAACATAGCTGCTGAAACTCCAGGAACAGTGGGTTGGCTATGCGGTGTTGTGGTGTTGAGTCAGGGTGGTCCTGGGAGGGACTACTCAGCTGTCTTCCTGCCTCTGAGAAGGCAGGGCTGAGAAGAGGTGGGGCTTGATGCTGAGAGGTGTGGCCAGAAAGGGGTGTGGCTAGATACTGGAGGACCAGGGAAGGGGTCTAGAGCTAGAAAGCCAGGCAGAAGTGCAGGAGGGAGGAAGAACCAGTCTCACCCACCTAGGAGATTTCTCCAGCTGCCTTAAGTATATGGTTGTACCTTCTTTGGCTTAGGTGTCTCATCTCCATCAGCCCTTTCTGAAAGGACACGTTTACTGTCCTGTGTCACAGACAGAGGGCAGGTAGCTGGTGAAAGATCACAGCTGGGTGGCAGGGGTCTCTCCCCTCTCTATTCAGGCTCAGAGATGGGAGAAGTTCAGGTCTGGGCTGGGCCAAGCTCACTGCTCAAGAACCATGGGCAGACCAGAAAGGGAGCAAGAGCAGTGGCAGAGGCAGTCCCGTGAGACTGGAGCCCTGCTGGTCCTCTAGCGAATGCTCCTAGCACCCACTGGACACCAGGGCCTCGATTAGGGGACAAAGGCACAGCTCTGGGGACAAATACTTATGGGTATTGTCAGCCCAGCCGCTAGAGAGCCAAGGAGAGGCCCACAAAGGGCCCGAAGAAAGGGCCTCGGGAAGGGCTGCGAATGGGCCTTCCCGCACATGCCACCGTTGCCCGGGCGACGGCCCTCTCATGGAGAGGTCTGCTGGGCCATTGTCCAGGGCCTGCAGGACGTGTCACACACCAGATGGTCGTGTGCTGTCTAGGTCACTTATAGGGGGACAGAGTGAAGGAATGTGGCCAGCTCGGCAGGCCGGGGCACCATCTGTTCCTTCAGACCATGGGCATCAGCGGGCATTGAGCGTCCGGCCTGCCAGGCCCAGCCTTCTCCCCGGCTTTAATTAGGTAATTCCATAATTGGGCTTTATTTCAGGTAAATTGCATTTCACACCCGAGAGGGCTGCAATGGTCCTTGTGGGAGAAGAGCACTTGGCCACTCTACACAGTCCATAACACAGCACTGAGGCCAGCAGGGTGCAGGGACTGTGTCTTGCCCAGATGGATGGCCCTCAGCTCCCAGTGGGCTGTAGCCTGCCTGGGCAATACTGAGGGTCCTGGCTACAGCCAGCCACAGCCTGGGGCTTCCACAAATATTTACCCAACAAGGAAACAACAGCTTCTGCCTTCCAGCAATTGTTGCTGCAGAACCCCCCTTGAGGGGGATTGAGGCCGGGAAGCCTGAGACCTCAGCTGCCCTTCCACCCTTCCCTCCAAAAGCTGGCCAGTGCTTGTTGGACCAGACACCAAGACCTTGTGGTGGGACCCACTAGGACATTCAGATCCCTGAGAAGTTCAGGTAAGAGAGCCTTGGGTGTTTTCCTCTCCTATAGGGGCCTCCAGCTACATCCCCACACTTGGCTCTTTGATTCTACTGATTGCTACCTGCTGCCTCCAAAGACCAGGGCACTTCCATCCTTCAAATCACAGAAGCCTCCGGCCCTGATGGCCAGGCATATGGAGTGGGCCTTGGAAGGAAGACAGAATGGGATCAGTAGAGACAGTGGACATTGGCTGGGTCCCTGCTCACAGGGCACTGTTTCCATTCACAGTGGATGGATCACAAAGAGGGACAATCACAGGGCCCAGGTGAGCAGGGCAGTACTCACTTAGAATAGGCCTCCAGCCTAGAGGACTGACTGGACAGTCAGAGGAACATCGTAATCCCAACAGGGAAACTGAGGTTTTGAAGGGAGCCCAGGATCCCCAGCACTTATTTTTTGTATATTCTTATTTCAGAAGTGAAAGTCTTAGGGCCTTGGGAGCTGGTCCTGGAAAAGATGCACTCTTGAATGACCTCCTGGGTCATCAGTGAGTGCCATCTTGGCTGGGAAGGACAGATGAGAGTTCTTAGCACATGTCTGAGAGTGACTTCCTGGGAATATATCAGTGTGTTCCAACTAAGTCAATCCTGACCCAGGCTCAGCTACACCTAAGGCTCAGGGCCTTCTGGGAATCAGGCGGTAACTACATCCTGATCACACCAAGTAGACAGGGATACCTGGAGTGGAAGCCCCAGGATATCCAAGCACAGACTGGCTCAACCTTTGACACATATCATGGTTCCCGGGAGCTCTTGGAGCCTGAGCCTTCTCTGCATGGAGCAGCCAGTCATGTTCACCCCATGGCCACTTGGGCACCTGGGCCCTAGGGAACTACAGGGTCCTGTCCACAAAAAGGCTGAGTCTGTCTGTGGGGAGCAGCAGAAGACAGAAAGGTGGGCAGAGGTTAATCTAAAGATCCCCCAGCCACTCTCAAAAGTAAGCATTGTGCCAAGATCAACCTGGGATAACCCAACTTTATTTGGAAAAGCCTCTCAATCAAGATCATACTACAAAATTCATTAAAACACAAGAATCTGAATCACCAGAAATTATCTAGATTTCTGTGAGGTGTGATGCCCAAGGAACCAATCCTGGGAGAAATGGTGATGGCTCTAACCTCACTGTGGCTCAGCTGCTGGCTGAGGGATATGGCATGAAGAGGCTAGAATCTGAACATCTGTCCAGCACCTCTGACCAGCAAGGAGGGGGCAGGCTGCACACGTGGGGCTCACAGGGCTTGAGGGCCCTGCTCTTCACTGTAGGGGAGAAGTTGTCAGTCCATACCTGGCTAGGGTGGACAGTGGACATTCCCCTGCTTGGGATATCCTTCGGGGGAAGCTGGAAATCCCTCTAGTATCCTGATGTGGTCAACATCACTAGAGAGTGAAGGAGTCAGGCTCTGGCCTGCTGAGCCCCAACTGGGCTACAGCCTGTAGTTAGTGTGGGCTGGGCCTGTCCCGCATTGCCTGCTCCCTGCTGGGCTCTGGATTCAGGGCTGAGGGTGGAAACCTCAGTCTCATCCAGATTTTTCCTGTCTGCCTTTAGGAAGCCATTTGGCATCACCTGGATGGGCTTCCCTCTGCCTGAGTTGCAACCTGCTCTCCACATATAGTCCCCATCCTTCTGTCCTAGCCATCAGAAGAGCATCATCACCATCTTGTTAGGGGCCTGAGAGGAACCCCATGCTCAGCCGAGTTCTAGTTCCCACTGGCTGGTCAGAGGGGTATTGGTGAGCTCCAGGTTCAGGCCAGTGGCTTGATCCATGAGTTTTGGGGCCTTAGGGAGCTAGGCAGTCATATCAGGCCTTCAAGGGGTAAGAACCAGGTAGGTGCCCCTGTTGAGAGGGAGGTGGGGCAGACTTATTGGGGGGGGTAACCCTGGACCTCCCTTCTGAGCTCCTTCAGGAGCCCTCATCAGGGCCTGTCTGGGGCACAGTCAGCTGTTCGTAGGTAGGCAGGCTGTTGCTGGGCAGGAAGAGCTCAGGGTTGATGGAGCCACCTTCATCTCTGGGTACAACTTGTGACCTGCTGTTGCAGGTTGGACCACCTTGTTGCAGGGACAGCAGCTGGTGGAGCATATCTGTGATGATCACCAATCTCTGGTCCAGTTGTGTCACCTGTAGGGACAGAAGCAGAGATGAACCTGGTGCTAGGGACAGCCTAGTGCAGGCCACTGTAGGGCCTGGGCATGCAAGGTCTGAAAGAGAGTATGTCACATGTCCTTACAGCTGTGGGTTGAATTGATGTGTGTACCATACCTAGAGGCCTTTGGTCACCCTCTGCGTGTGTCTGTTATTGGGGTACACGGGGTACAGTACACTACTGAGTTCTTGTGTGTGTCCATAAACCTGGGAAAGCTTAGCAGTTGCCTCTTGTTTCTGGGTAGACCTAGTGGCTGGGAGTCACCTCTTAGCCCCTCCCTAGGCTTTTTGATCTTTGAGACTCTGGACAAGCCTTCTGGAGCTTCCAGAACAGCCTCTGGCTTCCTGTGGCCAAGTGGTGGTGGGGTATTGTCATAATGAGTGGGACCTTAGAGGCTCAAGCTGTCTGCTCAGCTTGGATAGGACTGGAGCCTTACACAGTGGGGGGCCTTTGTGGGAGGGGCTAGCAGAGGGATTGGGACAGCTCAGGGTTGAGCAGGCAGAGGCTGGGTGGGTCATGAAACAACGTCCACCCTCAAAAGTATCTCAAAGATACTAATTTAGGACAATGCCACCTTTCCTGGTCCCCGTAGGTCAGGGCAGTGACTAAGTGGATTTCTTGGCCATGTGGTCATTACCCCATGCCTGGAAGGGGCCTTTTTGCTCCAAGTGCTAGGCAGGTAGCTAAGAAACTGGAGGGGAGATAGAGGCAGGGCAGAACCTGGGATAAACAGAGCAGAGTAGGCACTTGACAGAGGCCACACTTGCTCTGCTTGTAGGAGACAAAGAAGAGCCATTGGAGATCTCTTTAGAAAGAAGGAGCCATTGTGCAAGGGGCTGGAGCCTAGCCCTGGGGGCCTGAAATGCTCAGCTACTTCCTCTTCTGTCTGGAAGAAGAGAACACCCACCGTCTAGGGAGGCCAGAGCCCCTAGCATAATTCCCTAGGAAGCAGGGGCTGTTCCAGGGGCCACTGGAGGACTCGTGGGGGAGGATACAGGAACCTACCCAGCATAAGCATTAGAGCAGGGGTTGAGAGAGAGAGAACCTCAACTGCTGAGCACATGGGGTGGTTTCTCCAGTGTGCTCTGTCAGTAAAGCAGGGGTCTCCCCACGTCCACACTGGGACGTGGAGTAAAGGGAACACCCGTGATGCAGGGATGGAGCCAGAGGTCCTGACAGATGGCCTCATACGTTCTGACCTATGACACATGACCAAAGCTGCTTTAGGGAAAATCATGGGATGACTCAGCCAACTGCTGACTGATTGGCCTCAAAACCTGGGTGACTTGGGCCCTGAGGACAAGAGGCATGCAGGAGCTGGATCTCATCTTCCTGGACAAGTGTGTGCCATGAGTGAAATCTGTGTCCCAGGCAGCCTTCTGATGCTTTCAGTACTGCTTCCTCTGTCCTAATACTTGGTTGTAGTCTGAAAGGACCGGATAGAATTATCCAGGCTGGAGGGCTCACATGGGGAAATTGAAGTTCAGGGCTTAAGAGTACAGTGGGTAGAAGATGAAGCTAGGTTGTTCCTGGCAGGTGAAGTCAGGGTTCATGACCTGTCCAAGGCCTCGGTGAGCCCTGTACCAAAGGAGGGTTGTCTGAGACTAGTCTTGGTCTAGCTTCATGCAGATTTAAACACACAGAGCCAATCTGAGTAGGCAGGGGAAAAGCCCTAGTTGGCTCATGGGGTGGTTTCATGGATGTTTACTAACCCACAATTGAGCACCTGTGGACATCTCACATTTGCTAGTGGGCAAAGTCCTTAAGAAGAGTTCTTGGGGTGGGGGTGGGGCTATTTAAAACCTCCTGTGGGACAGCTGCCACAGGGCCCATCAAACCTGTGTGACCCTGAAGCTTCCCTGGACAGTTCCCAAGCTCACAATGACCCCATGACTGTCACGTCTGTCAACTGGGGTTTTGAGGAGCCTGTATGGGTTCAAAGGTGTCATATTGGCCAAGCTGCTAGGGGCAGGATATAGGTTAGAGTCTTAAGAGGGTCTAGAGTCTGGGACCTCACTGTGCCACTGTCATCTTGACAGGGAGGACAGGGCTGTGAAGACAGGAAACTGAAAGGGCTCCTCTACATGCACCCACTCAGGGTCCTCTTGCTTACCCTGATTGTCATGGGTGAGGAGCAGTAAGTTGTGGCTGAATTCTGAAGTCTTTTTGGCTTTGTTCAGACCAGATTGCCTAAGACAACTTGGCCTGAGGTGGAGACACCAGGGCTTGGGTTCAAGGTTCAAGATCTGGAATGTATTGAATTTGGGGATCCTTGCTGGTGAGCTCAGGATTGTTTGTAGGATCATGAGAGGATAGCCTCTGGGGGACATTCATAGGTCACTTTCAGGGGCCATATTAAAAATGTTTGATATCCAATGAAGAGCCATCAGATGCCAACCTGGCAACAGAAGGGCCTGTGGGGAGTTGGTCAGTAGGATGTCTGTAGTTTGTTTATGCTCTAGCCTGAATCTTGGTAGTTGGCCATGGTGATTGCTGGGTAATCTGTCTAGCAAAGCTTGGCAATCAGGGGCTGCCCTGTGAGGTGGGACTGCTTGCTGAAGAAACCTGGCCATGTACACTCCTTGTCACTTCTGCTTCCCTAGCTGGGAAGTGGAGCTTGCTGCTGTCCACTGGATGTGTTGCACAAGGAGCCTGGGGAGCTTGCCCGCCAAGGCCATGCTTCTTGCCTTGAAGACAGGGCATGGGGTGGTCTTAGCTTGTTCTTCTGGGCTCTGCCTCCTTTCTAGCCACTTAGGTTCCTAAAGTAGCATCTAGAGAGGCCCTTCATGACCAAGCTTGTGTTTGGTTCTGCTGGGCCACTGCAGGGAGGGTACTGCCCTGGTGTATGATGGCTCCTCAGCCCAGAACTCAGTTCTAAAGACAATCTTTCAGCAATTGTTCTTGGAGCCACCTGGCTCTACTTTCTCCTTTTGGTGCTTTGACTACAGCTAGTGAGCTTATGAGCATTGGTGCTCAGTGCTGAGTAGGTGAAGGCAGGGAGTCATGTCACAACGGGTGCCTAGAGAGGTGCCACCACCTTCAGGGAAGGGAGTATCTGCTCTGGACTCTAGGATGGTGTTCTCCAAGAGCCACAGGGACAGATCAGTTTTGAAGATCTCAGATCTCTCACTATTTGCAATTTGATAGTGATTAACAGGGTAAGGCAGACAAAAGCCTTGTTGTGCCCCATCTCTGCTCACCAAATGAGAAACCATAGATGACTTCTGTGGGCCTCAGAAGAGAAAAAAAAGCAATTAGAATAACAGCTAGTTAGAGAGCCTGCGGCGGCTGGTGATCAGACTCAAAGCGACAGGGATTCCTGTTTGATGTGGTTATGAATTTGTTTTCAAAGGAAAATCTTGAAGATTCTTTTTAGATTCTCCCCCCACCCCCTGCAGAACCTGCCCAGCCTTGATCTTTGGTCAGTAACTCCCAAACCAGCTTAACCTGGGGTGGGGACACCAGGATGGGTTCAGGGTGCAGAGCCTTGGGATGTATTCAGACTAGGGATCCTTGTTGATCAGCACAGGGCCCTCTGTCGGGTCATGAGGTGACTTGGGGGACACTCATGGGTCACTTTCAGAGGCTATATTAAAAATGTTTATTACCCAATGGAGAGCCATCAGATGCCAATCTGGCACTAGAAGGGCCTGTGGGGAGTTGGCCAGTGGGATGTAGAGAGAAGGCAGGGTGCACAAGAACCCAGAGCCCAGTTGAGCTACTCCCTGCCTGGGTCAGTGGACCCTGGGCTCCCATTGCCTTCCACTTCTGCATCTTATGGATCAGGCAACAAGGCCTGGGTAGAACATTGCCTGGTGATCCTCGGCCCTCCCCGAGGCTACCTGCCTATCACTGCGTCTCTGCTCCCTCTCTCCACAGCACCTTGCCACCACCATCAGAAAGATTCCTCTTTAACTGTCTAGACTAAGTACAATCCTACTTTTTCACAGGAGGAAAAAAGTCTGCCTAGGGTACTATGGGAGAGGGAAGAGCTGGGGCAGAAGTTAGGGGGCAGGTAGCAAGAGGGCAATGAGTAGCAGGCCTTTATTAAGCACTTATTGGGTACCAGTGCTCTATTGGGTTTGTATATGATGTTTCTTTCCAAATTCAAACAAGCTCACACACATCTCAGGAGGTAGGTAGTATTACAAGTCCTTATCTCAAACATCCCACAAGAGGGGCTGAGAGCACGGGGATGTAGTGGGGCTTCTACAAGTCATCCCCTTCCTGTAACCCCCTTGCTGGCCTTCTGCAATGTAACTTTCCTCCTGACTCCCAGAATCCATTCAGCAGGAGGCCAGGACCCCTGACACATCCAGGCTGCTCCATCCTCACCAGCTTATCCCAGCCCAGCTACTATCTATTTCCTGTCCTGGGACTCTTATAGTAGTATCTACTGGTTGGCTCACTTCAGTGGGTTTATGCATGAGAGTTCTTTGAAAACTCAAAACACCACTGTCCTGTTGGCCCAGGAGCTACCTTGTAACAAATTTCCATTTTCCACTTGGGCTTTTCTCTTTCTATTCCCCTGATTCCAAGCCTACTGCTATTCCCCAATTGCGGCAGTGTGTGCCTGTCTCAGGGCTGTCCACTCTTGGCCCTTTCTTTCCTCTGCAGTGATCCTGTCAGCTCACAATCATGGATTCTTCAGAGTCCCAGCTGTTGTTCATTAGTCACCTGTTTCTCTCATTGGAACTAAGCCCTGTCAGTTGCAGGTCTCTGCCCACACTTGCTGCAATACTCTTCTAAGCTCATGAAAGGATGCAGCCAATGCTAGACATGAGCACCTTTACTCCAGAGTCTAAGTGTGAGGGGAATGAAGGTGGTTTCACCTACCCAAGAGCTGTGTGGGTGGGGGAGGAGTGCAGCCTTGCTGCCCACAGGGCCCATCCTCACCCAACATGCATCTGCATGGTAAGACCATGGAGAACTCCCATGAATTGCACATGGTCAGTTGGAGCTTGTGAAGGCTGGTCTTGTGGAGTGGATGCTAGCACACATTAGGAGTGGTGACCAAGAGAGGCTGTGCTTACAATTATTGTACTTATGACTTTGTTTTAGCGGTTCTGTCTTTTGCAGAAAAGCCTGCATGCTGGATCTCTGGCTGACAGGATAACCTTCTGTACTTTGGGCCCCAGGATCCACAGGACACATGGCTGAGCATGCCTGAGAATCCAGTCAGGGGCCAAGCTGGATGCTTCTAGGCCATGTAGAACAGTGACTTTCTGTACCAATCCCAGGGCCTCCAGTTAATAAAGCAATGTCTTCAACCTCAACTATTCATTTTACAAAGGCCAAAAAGGCCAGGTATGGTGATATACAGCACAATCCCAGCAGATCTAATCTCTGAGTTTGAGGCCAGCCTGGTCTACATCGTGATTTTCAGGCCAGACAGGGTTATATAAAGATACACTGTCTCTATGGAAAAAAGGGTCAAGAAATAATGACTAGACTTCTGGTCTTGTTTATGCAGATAAACACTTGCCACCGCCAGCTCACCAGATAAATTATTTATGCCAAGAAATGAATATTCCTGATCACCAGCAACACTAGAGTGAATTCATCAGCCACACCAGATGGGAAATGATACTCTAAAAAGAGCACCCCAAGACTGAGATGCGGCAGGAACCCTCACTATTCACCCAGCCAGTCACTCCTCAAGAACCTCACCCAAAAGAACTGCCTCTGTCCCTGGGCTTTGTCTAGGATACTTAGCTTACTCTCTATGTACTTTGGAGATGGTTTTGCCATGTAGATCCCTACCCCAACAACTCTGCACATACCTGTGCTTCATACGACTTTACCTGGTCGCCTACAGATGCTTCCTCGGGTCTGCCTTTCTAACTCTTCCTTAGCCCATACTTCCATTCACACGTGTACACAAATACACATGTACACGTATGCATACCCACATAAGTATTCATATAAATCCAGCTTCTTCAAACCTCTGCAGACAGAGCCTGGCCAGGCCTGCGGGCTCACCTCTGACCTAGGTGCCTGCACTCCTCTCCTTTGCTCTGGGCAGCGTTGGCTGACCTTTGTGCTTAGTTAGATCTGTGCCTTTTCTCAGATTTTCCACTACACTAATGACTGTCATCTCCCTCTGCAGCCCCTCCCCCCCAACCCTTTCTCACACAGATCCTGAACACATCCTCCATTTACCTGAGGACCTTTGTATTCACTGGTCCCTCTGCCTGGAAATCCCACTCTACACTTCTTGGTGGACTTTCAACTCAAATGCCCACTGCTTTAGCAAACGCTTCTGCCTTTCTCATTTCCCCCAGCACACTCCACAAACTCCTGAGTTTATTAATTTACTTGTTTGTCTCTTCTTCAAACTTGAGGCTCCTGAGGTCAGGTCCCGAGTGTGCCATTTCTGTTGAGTCCCTAATAAGTCTTTTAATGTCTGACACACAGTAGGTGGTCAATAAACTCATGTGATCCAGTACAAATATTTGTGAAGGGAGTTAATTAATCTCTGGCCTTTCTCTTGGATGAGGGGGTGGAAACCCCCATGAGCCCAGCTCCGAAAGGCCTGGGCAAAGGCCAATGAGGTTAGCCCACAAGTCCTTTCATGTTCATTGATTTGTAAAGGCTCTTTGTATATGAAGGCTTATCTTTTGACATGTAGATCACAAGTGTTTTCCCTTGCATGCGTTTGTTTGTGTCTGCACTTATAGTGACCATTGCTTTTCCAAACAGAAGCACCACTCATTTTCTTTCCTTCATGGTTTCCAAATCAGGGTACACTTGGATCACTCTTCCTCAGTCCAACATGAATTTTTTGTGTGCTTTTTAGGTTTGCATTTCACCCTTGAAATTTTTACGTGTGTGTGTGTGTGTGTGTGTGTGTGGTTGCTTCAGGGCTCCCTGTAGTGGCTGATCCTTCACGTAGTGGGGGTGTCTTTTCTACACACCAAGCTCTCAGAACATACGGATTTCTAGGTTCACTGTGAACAACCCCCTTCCTATCCTGGGTATCACTGTGTACACCAGGCCAGCCTGACACTCAGGATCCTCCTGCTTCAGTCTCCCAAGCGCTGGGATCACAGACCTGTGACCACACACTTGGCTTCTAGCTTTAATCCCTTGGGCTTTGGTACAAGAGGCCAGGAGTGTCCTTTACTGAGCTGCAGAGAGGTGTGGTTCTGTGGTGGAATCTGCAGGGCAATGAGAGCAAAGCCTCCCTCCCAGGCAACCCTGTCGACTTTGCTCTTGACTCCCTAGATTGACTTGGGAGCTGTTGTCACCTCTCCTACATGATCCCATTGGCTCAGGTCACTGAGCCTCCCTTCTGCTTCTCCTGCTGCCACTGAAGTCATCCTTGGTGTTCATGTGACTTACCTCTCACCCTGTCTTCAGACTGTGCTGCCTCATACAGCTGCACTGTTGGTGTCCCTGGCCTAGCATCATGTGGCCCCAAGGTACAGGACACTGGGTTATCTCCTCCCTCCTAGGTACCCCTGTTGTTTGGAACTGCCAACCCCATAGTGTCCCTGCTCTTGTGAACTGATGTCAGTTTCAGGGACAAAGGTCCTGGAGCAGAGCAGTGACAGGATTGGGGCCCCAGCCCCTAGCTTCCGACATTACCGGGGGCCTCTGCCTGCCAATGGAGGTTGGGGGCACCTAGGCTCAGAATGTGGGCTCCACCCTTTCCAAAAGACCAGCCAGTTCTTGTCAGCCTCAAAGGGTCCTGTTTGCAGAGGCAGCCCCTCGTCAGGGTGACTAGGAAGCTGCTGCTCTGTCTGCTCAATCCCCCCATGGGCGGATTCTGCAGCAGCTGCTCAGGCTGGATTGGACATTCATCTAGACAGGCTGGAAAAGGGCTCTGGAGGCTGAGAGGCCCTGTTTGTGCTGGCGTCAGGCACAGGCCCCACCTGCATTGGATTCTCTCCTGCTGGAGTCCCGGAAGCTTAAGAACTCCAGACAGAACATGTTGTACCAGAAAGGCCCAGAGCCTTCGGCCAAACTAGGTGGGAAATGGTGGCAGGTGGGCAGGGATCACATGGGGTTTAGGTAGTTGATCAGGGCTGCCCACCTGGGCCTGCACCACACCCTGTGTCCCGAGAAAACACAAGCAGGTCTGTGGCTGCTGTTACAGGAGCTTCACCTCCTTTTTCCTGTCCCCAGCCTCCCTAGACCTGTAGCTTGTTTTGTTTGCCCTTTGTTCATGTCCACCTCTGCCTGCTGCTCTGGGAGCTACTTGCTGATGTGGACGTGGACACTGGTGGTCTATTCTCAGCCTAGCCCTTCACACTATACACACATACAACCAGTTATCCTGTTCACAGGACACATGTTTTCTCTCACCTCCCAGGATCCAGATTGGGGACAGAGATGTTCAACCTCTTAGCTCTCCTTTTGCTGCCCTTACTTCATGGTGATCAGCCTTCCTGGGACTCTGACTATGTCCTGGGTCCATCCCCGTTTCCACACTGACCAGGGCCTGCTTTGCCTGGGTGCTGCTGAGCGCTTACTCTCTGGGGATAGTCTGACTCAGCTCATCCCTAGATCTTCCCTCAGATGCTTCTTTCTTGAACATTTTCAAGTGCCAACTTATCATAGACGAAGCCCCAGGTTTTTGCTTCCATCCGAGATTTTCCCTGGTCCCTGGTGCATCTCATGGGCTTCTCGGGGTACAGGGGATCTCTGGTATATCTCATGGGCTTCTCGGGTACAAGGGGTCTAGCCTTCTCCTGGTCTAAACACTGTCACTCCATTCCCTTCTAGTATAAGAGCACTTCCCTGGCCCCCAATATCAGTTGCACCTACAGCCTTGGGAATGTGTTTTCTTTACACCTCCCTTAGCCCAGGACTGCCCTTGAGATGGACCCTTGCAACAGCCTTGCATGCCCCACAGATACTTGAGTATCTGTGCATACAAGGCTTGACAGGCAATGGATTCCTTCCTTGTCCTATCCCAAACACAACTAGGAACATTGGGAGCCTGGTCCCCCATGTCCCTTTGTATCATCTGGGTGCTGGCTTTCAGAGGTGCCAGCTTTCATGCTGGCTCTACAAGGTTGTGTGGATCTACATGCTCTCTACAGTAACCTATTCTGTAAAATAAAGACATTCAATGCTGCCTCCCTCCTTCTCCTTGGGGCCTCCTGTACCAGGTGCTTGGCTAGCGACAGGGTGTTTACCCTGCCTAGCTCCAGCGTGAGACACTGTATCCCTCCGTGGCAGTTTTGACATCAGCAGTAATATGATCCAGGTGTGGCGGTCCACTTGCTTGTTTTTGCTCAACTCAGGCTTTGAGGCTGCCGGTTAGAACATGTCAAGGGCACTTGCTTCTTGGGGTAGCTGAACATGCAGTAGGCCTCCCTGAAGGGACCTGTAGTGCTCCAATCCAGGTTCCGATGCTGGACAAGAGGATCCAGGGAACAACCCTAGCCTATGAATGCCCTGTACCTAGAGCATGCCTGAAGTAGACCCTTGTACTGAAGGATAGCATGCTAGTGTCAAGGGCAAGGTACTGTCCCCAGTGATCCCCTCACTTGCCTCTGGATCCTATTGCCCCTCACCCCCAGTGGCCCCTAAGCATCTGGCCCTGCTGCAGATTTTCTACCTATGACCTGGTCTCCCCAGGATATGTCTCCCGGGCATGGCTTCCTGATTCCCAGTCACTGGCTCCTTACAGACTATTCTCTTTCCAGATTACTTCCTGGCCTCCTTTCCCTTACCTCCCACTTTGAATCTGGGGCCTTTAGAGGATACCTCCTGTATCTCATGGCCCACCCAACCCACCTAGACCTTGGCCTTCTCAACATGGTGGTCTTCAACACTTCCATCCTGGGTCCTCCTTTGCCCTCCTGCCTAATAAAATTCACTGTGCCTCATTCTCTATTGCTACTCTATAGAGACGGCTGTAGCCATTTTATCTCAGGAGCTCTGACCCTTCCCCCACTGTTGGCTTTCATGGCCCTCATAACTCTTAACCTAGAGTGACTTCTGACTGACTCCTATCAGCCGGCTCCTACCAGCATAGGCCCTCCTGGCCTTCTGTGACCCTCCAGGCCCTTTATACCTGTTGAACTTTAAGCACCTCCTTCCCTTCTCTCAAGGATTCAGGGCCACTCTCTGGCCTCTTCCTCTTTTCCTCAGCCTTTCATACCTGTGCATCCTGGGTGGCTTTCTTCCCATCTACCACTGAGAACTCAGGGCTCTTGGGCTGGCCCTGGTTTTTTGTCTTTCTAGGACAGACAAGAGGAGGAAATTTCTTGATTTACATATATCTGGCTCTCACCACAGACCCACAGGATGAGATACAAGAATCATTGGCTAGAATGATCTAGAACTTTGTTGGGAGGGGGACTGACTGAAGAGCCTACCATGTGCACTGGCCTACCCGTGTGCACTGCGCATGCACACACCTATGGCTGTGGGCATGGCTCTGGACACAGGCTCCATGGAGCTGAGTGTAGCTATGTGCTAGAAGCCAGGAAACTGGGAGTTGCTTCTGGAAGGCAGATCCCCTGTTGGCAGCAGGGAGCTGGGCAGGAAGTTCTGAGGTAAAGGTGAGCGATATCCAGCTGCTGTCCCAAGCCCTCAAAGCTATGCCTGTCCTCCTGGGGCCTGAACATCCTGCCTCACTGCTGTTCAGACTCTGTCCCAGCCTGGAGATGGAAGGGGCCCCATGACTCAGCCAGTCAGTCATCCAAGCTGCAGCTGTGGCTGACCCAGGTGGGCAGGCAGCCCCCAGCCCAGCCTGCAGAACGGGATGGGGCCCACTCCCTCCCCTACTTCCTGCTTCTACTCTGAGACAGGATTTTCTGAAGTCAGGACCCCTGAGGCTAGAGTCAGGCTGGAGGCTTAGGCCTAGGGCTGCAGATGGGGGCTGGGTGGCTAGGCTTAGAAACTGGAATCTTGTGTCTTCCTGGCTTCTGAAACTTGTAGGGACACAGAGTTGGGATGTTTCTAACTAGTCAACATATTGACTCCTTCCTGGCAGCTGGATCAGGCCTAGCATTCTGTTTGGAGTAGAAGCCTGTCTGGAGCATGGGGTACCTTACTTCCTTAGGGACAGAACAAGGCTTTCCATCCTGTTTCCTCTTGTTCTTTGTGCCTCAGAACGCTTAGCTCTCATCCTTACTCTTTTCAACACAGGGTGTCCAACCTCCACACACATAGTCTTGGGACAGAAATTTCAGTATCTCATAGGCGGGCACAGCCTTTCCTCTGTGGCTGGGAGAGTCGAACGGAGAAGCAAGTATCTTGAGGTTGGTCTCCAAGGGGGACCCGATCTTTAAGGCTTAGAGGGTGCCATAGGAATAAAGGAAGCTGGGATTCCATGTCCCTTTTCTGGCCAGTGACTGGGAACCAAAGAGCTGCCAGCTCTCCTGGCTTTCACCTCTCCTACATCCATCAATGATGCTTCGCTAAATACTAGCCACAACACAGCAGCACTGGCTACCCTGTCCCCATTATCCTGTCCTCTGTGCTCAGCTCTGGTGTCTGGACTGCCTCCTTTGTGACTCCTTCTCTGTGACCTGTCATACAGACACAAGGCTCTGAGGTCACCCATCAGGTGTTCTGTGCTGGTCCTCACATGGCTGATTAGAGTGTGTGGGGATAGGTCCTGGCTGCCTCTGGTCTCTGACAGCCTGTTCAGGAAGTGGGTGAGAAGAGTTGGACCAGCAGGAAGTCGTTGGGGCTTCAAGCCAGGCCCCAGTGCTCTAGCCCATCTGGACATACTTGGCAGGTTCTCTTCCCTATGTTCCCAGGCTCATCAGAATGGACACTAGCAGTGGACATATCTAGCCTGATACCTGCTACCTGCCCACTTTATACTGCTTCTAATGCCTCAGGCCTCCCTGACATGGTTACAGTGGCACAACTGGTCCCCAGCTCAGGTTCAGGCCCTTGGGACTGCCCATCTCCTACTTCCCAGACAGGCACTACAGGGGACACTGAGGTGCCAAAGGAATTGGATGTAAGGGGAGTAAACCTTCTCTTTGACTCTGGGCTACTCACAGGCCTTCTATGACCTCAGTGGGGACCCTAGTGGGTGTAAGTAGGGCCCTAGCCCCCTGACTGGTAGATCAAGTCCCTCCCTGGCCCAAATCACCATGGATCTGGGTGACTCATGTTGCACTGGTCACCTCTGTTTAAGTCCTGCCCCAACCCCTGAGTGGCAGGTATCATTCAGCTTGACCCTGGCCCTCCTGCCTTGACTATAATGGCAAGGCCCAGGCATTGCCCACTCAGCCAGTCCTCCTAAATTTTCAGGGTCCTGGAGGAGATACCTCCAACAGATGTCCTATCTCTGGAGGTGGTGGTGGACATTGCTACCATCTTCTTCCCTTTTCTGGTGACAGTCCTTCCCTAAGCAGCCTGTCCTAAGCAGAGATGAGAGGGATCTGTACTGGGGGGGTGAGCAGAGTTGGGGTGGGAGACTCACATGCAGTGTGGGTAACAGGTACCACATCTCCCTGCACCCACAGGAACACAGGAACTCTGATCTTTACTATCCTCACTGTAGTCCAGGGTCTACATCACAGTCATGTCCTAGCCCCCAACTCTGGCAATAGCCTCCTGCCACCATGGAGATCACTCTGTCCTGAACACCGCCCCCCCCACCTTATCCCACAGCCAAAGACAGGCATTTATTTATCCTGCTGAGAGGAGCCTTCACTCTGATGCTGGGCACTGTGGGATGCTGAGCAGGCTCTGGTTCCAGGCAGGGCTAGTGATCCTGAAGAAGGACCTTCCCGAAAGCTGCTGTCACTGTGGCTTTACGCATACTATCCTGTAGTAGCTCTCCTGTGCTCTTGGGAGAAGCTGGTGGGCAGGGTGGGGGTTGAGCTGTAGGGGGAACATCATAGACACTCTGTGCAGAAAAACACCTGGTAGACTTTGAGATTTACCTTGTAAATAAGGCCAGAGCCCTGACTGCCTCATAGAGAGAACCGGACATCTCATGTGCCCCACTAAATTCTTATTTTGCTCATGACATGCCTAGAATTGCATGTGGGGTGCTCTCTGGGGCCCAAGGTTGAGGGCAAACAGGTTGTGGGGCCTCCAGGAAGGTCTCTAATTCTCAGAAGGTAAGCCAAAAGGTGGGGAAGCCTCTACCTAGGAACAAGGTTCTGGTTGGCTCTGGGCCCGCCTGGCCTGGGCTGACCCCTACAGCTGATGAGGGACTCAGGCCTATCCTGCAGTTCCCAGACCGCCCTTCCTGTGCTTGGGGCTGGGAGGAAGAAGTCACCCAGGACACCAGGGATGGGGACACATGCTGACAAGTTGGGCATGGTTCACACAGGCCCCAGGAAGCCCCCTGGTCTTCAGGTTCTTTATTACTAGCCCAGTTCTTAGAGCCTTGGAGACCATCCAAAGTAACCTTCATATCTGGGAACCCTGCTTCAGGAGGAACCTGGGTCCCTCTGTCACCTCTGTTTAAAGGATGGGACATCTGTCAGCAAACTTTCCTCTCTCAGTACTGCCCCATCCCACATGATCACAGACCTATTTCTTTTTCCCAACCAGGGTCTAACTGACCCAGACACTGCACACAGGCTAGAGCTCCAGGCTGGTTTGCCTTTCATCTCTTGCCACCCTAGACCCTAGTATGCCCTCATCTTTTCCTTCTGAGTCACAGCTCCCTGATGGATCCTCTCTTCTTCCTTACCAGGCCACTAGCCGAATTCTCTATTTTCTGGCACCCATGTTCCCTTCCTGCAGTTTAGAAGCTTCTCATCAATGTTATGTAAGCTTGTCAGAAGCTCTTCCATCTCTAAGCAACCCTCTCTGGGGGTTGTTACATCTTCAGTCCCCAACAGTTTCCATAGAGAAGTCTTCAACATTTTTTTTAAAAAGTGTTTTCCTGTCCTATTTCTTGACTCTGTTTTTCACTCTTATAGTCTTAGGCATTGTCTAGTGATGGTCATGGAAGATGAGCCATCAAGATTTTGTCCCACAACTTCTTCCCAGTATTCTTTCTGTGTAGTTATACCACAGTTCTAGGCTAGACAAATGTTTAGCAGTTGCATTCCAAAGAAACATGTAGCTTAAAGGACGGCTGTGTAAATACTGTGTTCACAGGGTCCCTTTGTGATAACAGTTTTCTGTTTTCTCTGTAGTTAATGGTTGCCTTTGAGTTAGGCTTAGTTTTTATTTTTCTTTTGTTCTTTCCTTTATAAAAAAGCATTTTGTTTGTGTATGTGCACACACATGCATGTATATATGCACCTAAGTGGATGACTTATAGGAGTTGGTTCTCTCCTTCCATCACATAGGTCCTTAGAGGTCAAAATTAGCTAGTCCAGCTCGGTAGCAAGTGCCTTTACCTGGCAAGATATCTTGCTTATCCTTTGTCTACTTTAAAAATATTTTAAAAGAATTTATTTTTATTTATGTATATATATGTGTATATATGCCATGTATGTTCCCATGGAGGCCTGTGGAAGTCAGAGGAAGGTGTTGGATCCCCTGGACCTGGGTTTCAGGTTGTTGTGAACTATCTGATGCGGGTGCTGAGAAGTGAACTCAGGTCCTCTACAAGAGCAGCGAGCACACGTCACTTCTCAGCTGTATCTTCAGCCCCAGAGAATTAATATTTTAAAATCTTCGTTCAGCTATTGTTTTTCCATTGCTGGGGATCAAACCCAGGTTTTGTACATATTAGGCAAGTGCTTTACCACTGCGCCACACCCCTAGCTCTTTTCTACATCTGTCACCAACCCATTCTTTAACTTTCTGCAAGAATTATAGCATTTTTCTATTGATCCTGTTGGGAATACTGATAATGAATCAGCACCCCTCCCTTTCTTCCTCCTTCCCCTCCTCTTTCTGTTGGAGTCCTTGAAGGACTAGTTTCTTTCCAGTTTTTAGGTATTATGCTCTCCCTGGTCCCCAGTTTCTGTGTTCTTATCTGTTTTACCTCTCATTTTGCAGGAGCACATCCCCAGGTCATTTCTGAGAAAAAGTATGTGGCAGATAAAAAAAATTTTTTTTGAGTGTGCATTTTAGCAAATATCTTTATTCTTCTGTTATACTTAAGATTCTAGATTGGAAGTTACCCACCCTGTCCCCAAAGTTTGAAGTTAGTGTACTAGCATGCACTCACTTCCTGATGTTTTGATTCTCCATTTTCTGTGTATGACCTATATTCTTCTCTCAGGAGACTTAGGATGTCTGTTTTATTTCTGTTCTGAAACAATAATGGAACCCAGTGGGACATTCTAGCAGTTGGCTTTTTAGCCTCAGAGTGTTCAGCTCCACCCACAGCTGGCTCCTAGTATCCTCACGTTCAGAGGTGACAGGATCAGCTTCTCCACAGTGTAGCCTGGTTGGGTGGAGGGTCAACAAGTACCTGGGGTCATGGCCAGGGGGGATAATGACAGAGTGCTTGCCACCCAGGCTAAGCTTCAGTAGGCATCTTCTCTTCATGACTCTGCTCTCAGGATGGTATAAAGTTCTTCCAGGATCCCAGCTGGTAGCTTCATCATCTTTGATGGTAGCTCTGCCTGGAAGGCTGGGCTCTAGTTCCCATTTCTATGGTTGTCTCTGCTGGTAGATCTACATTTACTTTTCCAAACTTTTGGGGTCTCTTATGCTCTTCTAATGTCTTTACTTGCTTACTTATACCAACAATTTCCCCCTTTGGTGATTCTACTGCCACTTTACTTTGTGGGTTTAGAGGAAGTAGAAATGAGTATTAGCTGAGTCACAAGGTCATCTGTGATCTCAGCTTTCTGTCTTCCCTGGAGTTAAGATTTGCCTTTGGGTTTTTCCCTTTCCATCTTCAGACTCCAAGGATGCATATTTTCTGGATCTCTTCCTCCAGGCAGGCCACCACCTCCTCCTCCTAGGTCTTCTGAGTCCTGCCCTCATACCTTTGCTGCTGGGTGCCTTTTGGCTTCTGGTCTCACCATGTGAAACTTTAATGCCTCTATACAGCGGTGGTGCCAGCCTACACCCTCAAGGATAGCTGGGTCACTAAGTTGCTGCGGTCTGACCTCATCACTTAGGAATCTGAGAGGCTCTTAACTTTGACCTATTCTAAGCTGAGCTCTGCAGATTGCCTGTCAGTCTTGTCTTTATCCCAGGGATCAGGCCTGCTGTGCGCCTGTCTCTTAAGACTCAGACTGAGCCCCTAAGGGTCTATGAACTCCTTGCTCTCTTTCCAACACCCAGTTCCTATTGGAATTCTTTCCCTCTGAAACACATGAGTTTGCTCTCAGACAAAGACAGAACTACTTCCTCCTTTAGCAAAAGAACCTTGAATTAGCCACTTATTCACTAGGGGGTCCTTGCAGTGGCACATTGCCTTTTTGTCATTGGATAGAAGAAAAGCTAACAGGGGCCTCTCGGGCTGTGTGGGGAGGGAGGTTGTCCTTCAGGTATTTTCCTCCTTCCTGCTACTAAAATGCAGAGGTGATGGCAACCCTGGGAGCAGCCATAGGGGTGTTGCATTGTACACAGAGAAGCAGAGAGCAGAGGCGATTCCTCATCTGATTGCTGCTCTAAGGTCCATGGAAGCTCTTGACTGAGACACCACTGTCATTATCTCAGCCAAAGTTCAATCAATTTGCACCACCTTCTTCATAGCACGGCGGATGCTCTGCCTGCTCCTTGGGACCTAGCACACTTTACTCCTAGCTTGACATATCCACATATAAGTTATCTCTGAGTTTGTGTTTTAAGCCCAATGACTGGCTCTGAGTGACCACAAAGCCCAGACTCTAGGATACAGCTCCCATGCCACCCACTGCTTGGTGGTACCCACCCTGCTTCTTCCTCCTTGGCCTTAAGGCTTGCCACAAGAACACTGTGCCCTACCTCAGTGGGTCTGGCTGTAACCATGTGGTGCCAGTGGGCTGGGAATACCAGTAGGAAGGGGTTGTGGGTTCCTCTAGAGCAGGCAGAGATCCAGCTAAGCCAGAGGAGGCTGAGGACTCTAGCGGTGCCTGCTGCCCCATGCCTGGTCCTTTTTGAGCCCTACTGGGCCCCAAACAAGCAGGGCATTTCCTATGACAGCTGTAGGCCTGCAGGTGAGCCCTGGGGAAGGAGGGGCAGGAGCGGGAGAAAGGGCTGGGATGCTGGCTGGGCGAACTGACAGCCCGCCCAAGTTTCCACAACTGTCTGCACAGAGCTGCACGGTGGTTTCCACAGGCTCTGCCAAGTGGCGGCTGCTGGCTCGGCCTGGGGTTCTGACCCCCGACAGGGCCTGCTTTCTGCCAGGCAGCCCTGAGAAGCTAGGGCAGACAGGGCCCAAAGAGTTAAGCCACCCTCCACCCCATCTCATTCCTACAGTTTTCTGTCCAAGGCACAGCTGACATGAAAAACAATAGCATTCCCTTGGAGAGGTTCGGCTGCGGGCTGAGGCCCCCCTCCCCAATAATTACTCAAGACATTGGCACGAGCCAGGCCTGGTTAGGTAACAGGCTGCTCGCTCGCTCCGGAGACTTATAACTCACAGTCAGTTACACAGAATCTCTGTAGACAACAAAATCGTTTCCAGGATGGTGGGGAGGGTGAGGCCTTGTGGAGAGGGTACAGGGGGCAGAAGGGGCAGAGACCAGGGTAAGATGGGGGTAGGGTGTTATTATGGGGACTACCAGGAGTCTTGGAGATGCAGCTAGGGAACTCTGGGTGTTGGTGAAGCAACTATGGTAAGGGAGAGACTTGCCCTGCCCCCTCTCTACAATCCTCCCCACCCTTGTCCCAGTCCTTGGAAATGGGAGGCCACCCTGGTCTGGTCTGTTATTGAGCAGAGCTCCAGAGGCGCTCATTCATACTGGACTGTGAATGACTGCTTTGGGTGCTTCCTCCTCCTCTCCTGACAGCCTTACAGAGGACAATTTATTGCCTGTTTACTGTCCATGGCTCACTGTACATGATTTCCTCAAGGGCAGGGCCACATACTGCACCCCCCTGCCTCTCCCCACTCCCCATGTTCCCAGAGTACATAGCAGACATTCAGGAAATATTTGCCAAGAACAACGGAGGACATCTAACCCGAAGAAGCAAGCGTCCATGGGGTGGAGTCAGGCACATGGGCGGGGTGCCTGGCAGGGAGGGTATCGGAGCTGTAGGTGCTCTGTCACCCTTCAGGGCTTACTCTCCTGGCACTGGGACTCTTCCACAGGAAACCCGCCCATTTTCCTGGAAGGATGCTGAGCAAAGCAGGCAAGGACCGGGAAGGTTTGGGTATAGAAAGAAGGGCCTCCCTCAGTCTCCTTCTGGCAACTGGGCAGCTGAGTCAGGGCACTGAGAGCTGGAATAGTATAAGGGAAGAGTCCAGCCTGTGTCTAATCTAAACCCAGCCTGGCCCCAACTTGGGGAGGGAGCCTCCCTCCTTCCCTCTGTATATCTCAGGATTTTCATCCCTTCATGATAGAGTCTCTGAGTACAAAGTCATCTGTGGGCACATGAGTTGAGGACACAACTGCCTTTTTTGCAGACCAGCTTTAAGAGGCAGACTTGACCTGCTGACTTCAGGTTCCCTGTCCAGTCCTTCATGCCTTGTTCATCTGTTCTTCACTCAGCTCAGGAGGCCTAGAGGACAAGCAGCATGGTTCTTATCATGTCCCATGTGGGCCAAATGAATGTGGCATCAAGAAGGAACCCAGTGGTGGGCACTCAGCCCCTGCTTTCCTGTCCCTTCCTTGAAGCCTCCCTGAAACTTCTGGGATACAAGATCTCCTGGACTTTTTCTGCCTACCTTCTGGCCTATTGCATGAGCTCAGGCCTCTCGTTGCCCACACATATTGCTCTCTGTAGCCTCTTGTCAAGCGACCTCGGGCACATCCCTTTTTAGGGTCCCCTTCATGCCAACAGTCCTTTAGCACCCCCTTTTAGCTCCTCTGAACCTCATAGCCTAACTTCTCAGTTCACAGCTGAGTAGAAACATAACCATGCGGCCACCTCATCTGCTCTGCTCCAACTCCTAGTCATGTGGGCAAGCACAGCACAGAGTCTCTTTCAACCTTCATCTTTGCCTCCCTTCTCCTATAGGACCCTCACCTGCACTATCCCCATTGACCTCCTATTTATTAGTTTTCCTGTCATATTTCTTTATCTTTTTGTATTTTCCCTGTCATATTTCTTGACTCTCTGATTTCCGCTCTTGCAGTCTTAGGCATTATCTAGTGACAGTCATGTAAGATGAGCCATCAAAATTTTTGTCCCACAATTTCTTCCTTAGCATTCTTCCTGTGTAGTTACACCACAGTCCTAGGCTAGACAAATGTTTAGCACTTGAATTTCAAAGTCACATGTAGCTTTAAAAGACTGCTGTGTAAATACTATGTTCACAGGGTCCCTTTGTGATAACAGTTTCCTGTTTTCTCTGTAGTTTAGGGTTGCCTTTGGGTTTGCCGTAGTTGTTTATTTTAAAAAAAAACATTTATTTAATTAACTATATTTAAAAGATTTTATTATTCTTTTAAATTATGTGTCCATGTGTCTCTGTGCATGTGAGTGTATGTGCTTGCAGAGGCCAAAGACTTTAGACCTTGACGTGAAGTTATAGGTGTTGTGAGTCATCTGACATAGATACTGGGAATTGAACTCTGTCTGAGTAGTAGATGCTCTTAACCATGGAGCCAACTTGCCAAATTCTTACTTATTTTCCTGTGTATGTGCATGTGTGTGGAGATTGGGGGCTAATTTGTGCAAGTATAGTCTCTTCTACCATCTAGGTTCTGAAGACCAGATGCAGATTTTCAGACTTGGTGGTGATTGCCTTTACCTGGTAAGCCATCTTGTCAGCTGGGGAGTGAACTTCACTGGGAGAGAGTCATCTGCGTATGTGAAGGAGCCTGTTTGTGAGAAAGAGTACATTTGTGTGGGTCTGCATTCTGAGTATATATGTGTGTGATTGTTTATGCAGGCATGGTTCTGTGTGCCAGGTGTGCACATGTGTGCAACTGCATATACCATCTAAGGGATGTATACTTCTCTCAACAACAGGCTGCTTTCTCACTGTTCTCTTGGGCAGCCCCCTCTGCCTTGGGTGTGGGCTCTAACCTTGCTTGACCTTGTGCTTCAGAGGATCTACATTTTCTAGAGAAACTTCTAAGAAAAGGCATGAAAAGCAAATCCTATAAATTACTAAGTGTCTCTTTGCCCTTCACAGATACTTTGGCTGGGCATAGAATTTTTTTCTTCAGAATTGTAAATATTGAGAGGTCCATGGATTGGTACCTCACTTGCCATCTCTGAGATGATTCTGTGGTATTCTCTCTGTCCCAGTCTCTCTGGAAGGACAACCTGGCACAAGAGATGCTCTTCCTACATGGGGCTTTTAGGAGGTTCTTTCTTCTATTTCCTTATTTTTTTTTTTATATATGTGCATGTGCCTGATGCATTGGATCCTCTAGAACTGGAGTTCTAGGCATCTGAGGTCCTCCACATGGGTGCTGGGGACTGAACCTGGGTCATCTGCAAGATAAACACTTAGCTACTGAGCTATCTCTCTAGCCCCGCATCCCATGCTTTCCCTGGAACTTCTAGCTATCAAGTGTGTGTGTGTGTGCATGTGCACAATTATGTAGTTCAGAGGTCAACTTCAGGTGTCACCCCTTAGGTACCGTCCTTTTTTTTTTTTTTTTTTGAAAAAAGATCTTTCACTGGACCTGAAGTTCATTGATTAGTCTAGGCTAGATGGTCATTGAGCCCAAAGTACCCTCTGTCTCTGACTCCCTAGTCCTGGGATTGTAAGTATGTGCAACCATGCCTCGTTTTTATTTTTAACATTAGTTCTAGAATTGAACTCAAGTCCTTATATTTGTGTGGCACGAACCTTACTGTCTCCTGAGCCTTCCTTGTTCATGGGTTTCCTGTGATTATGATGTTTTGTTTTCTCTGGGGCTAAAAGTTGCCTTTGAATTTTTCTTTTCTTTTAAAAATATATTTATTTATTGAGTGTTTATGCTTCTTGGCTAATTATTTTAATCTCTCATTTTCAATCCCATTTTTGGGGAGATTTACTTCAACCTTGCTCTGAGTATTTGAAATCAAGTTCCTTTAGAGTTTACACACACACACACACACACACATTTGGTTTAATGTTCTGGTTTTATGATTGCATGGCCTTAAATTTCAGAAGGATCCTATATATGCACCCCTAACACCTACGTTTCCCTACCTTCTGGCATCCATGTGCTGAGGCTAGCCCCTGCCTAGTGCTCTGTCTTCCCTAACCCCATTCAGCCTTCGACTTCCTCTCAGTTCAAGCTAGGCCCCTTCCTTCCTGTGCCAGTGCCTTTCTCTATGTATGCTACACACTCTGCCTGGAGCTCTTGTTTCATCTTTGTACTTGGCTTAGCCCATTTGCCTGCATCCTTTGGTATATAGCTCATGGGGGGGTTCCTTAGGCCCCTCTGCTAACTTCCTCACTGGCTTAGCAGCCCATCTGACACTCCCATAGCTCTCTTTATAGCAAGTAGTACAGTTAAGTACATATCTGATTCCTGCTGTGGTGACTAGAGGCTGCTTGGTGCCTGAGCTCTAGTCCTCTGCTGTGGCCCGGGCTCCTGTCATTGTCCCACTCTTTTGTTTCCTTAACAAGTCACTAAGGCCTTAGGGGCATATACCTTGATTTTCCTGTCTGGGAGGTCTGAAGTTTGATAATTGCAGGGCTGACTGCTTCCTGAGAGGTCTGGGGCAAGTGTTTTCTGGCCCTTTCAGCATCCAGAATAGCCTGACTCCTTGGCTCTTTCTAAACTAGCAGCCCATGGTTCCTCCCTCTCTGGGCTCTGCTCTAACACCCATCTCTTATGCCCACTGCCCCCTCAAGTAGGGACCCTTATAATGATAGCTATAATCATCTAGGCTTCAGCAGGCTTCCTATCTTCTGAATTAGCTGTTTCCATACCCTACACAGGTCTTTGTACATATTGTTCTCTCTGCACCTATGACACAGCTGAGGAATGAGGAGGTAGGATTTGCATAGAGAGCCCACCCTGTAGCCACAACGGTGCTGAAGGAAAGAGCTCAGTTTTGATCCAGATGAGGAGAGGTCACAATGTCTGTGTCACCCAGAGGGCCAAGAGCCCCATCCAGGAGGAGAGTCAGGTGGACTGGCTGAACAGGAATTGTTCTGATGTCCTTAGAGAGATGCAAAGGTCAGGCATAATTGGAGTCCAGAGCCTAAGGACCTCCTGCCCCTATGACGAAAGAGGCCCCAGAGATATCCAGGTGCAGAATGGCTGTAAACAGGTGAGTACTGATGGACAAGGAGCCAAGAAGCCTCCGGCAACGAAGAGAAGTTCATGGGAGACCTCATGGAGGGTGGGGAGGGGAAACTTCCAGAAGTAGAGCAGGGAAAGCACAGGGTGTCTGCAGCTTGAAGGGGAAGAAGAAAATCAAAGAAACCAATAAATCAAGGAATCCACCACACTCCTGAGAATTTTCACACCCATACCTGAGAAACCAGCACTACAGGGGAAAGCAAACAAGTAAATAAGCTCAGAAAGGAAGTCAGGCGGTGGTGACTCATGACAAGTTGAACTCCTGACAGTCCACTGCCTCCCCTGTACACCAGAAGGTCACAGAAGCAGCCCTGGGCGTCCAAGGAAAATTCCATAAACTTAAAAAAAAAAAAAAAAAAGAAACTGAACATTGATACAAAATTGTAAAGTAGCCACCAACAGACACACTGGAGGTTCAAAAGTAATCCCGTAAACAATTCTGTGCTTAAAAGGGAAATGAAACGGGAGGTAGGTCAGTTTGCAGACGATGACAGTGTGACGTAGCAGAAGAATGTGTGTGATGCAGCCAAAGGGACATTTAGAGGAATGCTCGCAGCCATGTTAGAGAACCAGAGGGTCTGAGAGCGAGTGTTCCCAGGTTTTACTCAGGAATCTAAAAGAGAACAGGCATAACAACAAATACCAAGAAAGAACATAGAAATAATTGATCAAAATGCAGAAGAAAGAACAAAATGGAGAAAAATTCTGACGGCAGAACCATTGAAGAAAGTAAATGCTAGCTGTTTGAGCGGTCAATGAAATAAACATTATGCAAGTGATAACGAATTAGAAACTCAAAGGCAGTAACAATTACAGAAACGATGGAGGTGCCTATTTGCTGCTGGTTATGAAACACTGTTTTTGAGTCAAGGTCTTGTTTGGCAGCCCAGCCTAATCTTGAGTTCATGATCCTCCTGCCTCACTTTCCCAGTGCTGAGATCACAGAAATGCATCACCAAACCCAGGACAGATGGACATTTTATAGCAATAAAATTGAAAACTTAAAATAGCAGATGAATTTCAGGATAAAAAAATTAGTAAACATGGTTTGTGAAGTAGAAAAATCTTAACACACACAAGGCTACTGGAGAAATCATGACTTGACCATCTACTCACCTCTAGAATATTCTTGGACCAGATTTTACAATGATTTTTAGGATGTTTTTAAAAAGCAGATTATACCTATACAGTGTGTTTCAGGGCCCAGGCTAAGATAGAAGACACTTAACTCAAAACCAGAGGCAAGAGCTGAGCACAGAAACACAAGAAAGTTCTAGATCCAAGTGATGTCTAAATATAACCCCCCAAATACATGAGCAGATGGACCTTAACAGCCTATGGTCATGTCTCTAAGGGATGTTTCTGATGTGCGGTGGCTGTCTAGATACTAGCTTCTATTACCTAGGGTCACTATAGCTGTCTTGGATTGAATAGCACACTATGAAGTTCACACAGTGATGGACTTGTCCAATGACACATTCTTTAGAACAAATTCCTATCAGTAAGTGATATGCAATAGACAGATTTAAGATCAGGTAGGGTTTCTCTCGGGAATGCACGGAAGGTTCTAGGTCAGGAACACTCTAGGCTCCCGATTTTAATGTGATCCATAAGGACCTCTACTCACATTTAGAGACTACAGACAGCTCAGTGTGATCCATAAGGACCTCTACTCACATTTGGAGACTACAGACAGCTCAGTGATTAGACAGTAGAGACTTGCACCTCCTACACTCTGGGTGTCTTCCTTGTCTATAGCCCAGCATGTGGCCAGACACATGACTGGTACTGCTTATCACTTTAAAATAACCTCCCACCCCTTCTTGATTAGCCAGTCTTTTTCAATAATTCCAATGACAGTACCATCCAGCTCAGCCCTGTTGTTGGGGAGCCTAGGTCATGAGGATGCTTGAGTAATGTTGGTCAGACAGAGGTCAAAGGCTGGATGAATGCCAGGTAAAGACACCTAAGACCCTTCAGGGTTGAACTTCTCTGGCCAGTGTCCAGTTGGTCTTTGAAAGGGGCAGGAAGATCTGACCCAACCCAGCTTCAGCCGACTATGACTAGTATGGGGGTCCTCTAGTGCCAATAACTTCTGTGGAGTCTGTTGGATCCCTCATGCTACCTTCTTGCAAAGTGGTAAGTGGCCTACCCATCTGACATCATCCTGCAGGCCTGGGACAGTGGAATAGTTGCCTAGCTAAGCAATCCCCCAGCACTTGTGGGGACACCTGTTGGGAAGGATGGAGGGCTTTACTGGCAGCTGACAGCAGGCCTAGCCAGCTCGGAGGGGTGGTCATCCAGCTGTGCCTGGGTCCAGGAGCTCTGGGCAGCTGGTGCTAAGGACCTGACAGGTGGGAGAGTTCAGGGCTTAGCAGCTGAACTGCTTAGGGGAGAACTGGAGGTGGGGTGGACTGCATTCCAAAGGCAATAGCCTCTGAGCTGTGTGCACATGTGTGGAGTGGATACACAGCATTTGTGAAGAAGGGACAAAAGGGGCACTCTCTTGGCCCCTTGCTTGGGTAGCCAAGCCAAGTGGCCCAGGCACATGGTGACATATGTCAAAGTATCCTGTTTGTTTTCTAGTCTGAAAGGCCTCTTTCTTTGTCTTTTCTGAGGGCTTTTGGGCACTCTACACTGGGCAAACTGGGTCCACAGGACCACAAAGTACAGCCTGACTCTAAACAAATGCTTTGGTTGGTACAGCCCTAGTGCCCTGAAATGGACGTGTGTGTTCACAGATGTCCCTAGGGCACTGTTTCTGATTTCCACATGCTTCGCTATCTGACTCGAAGGGAAGAACAGACAGACCCTGAGGGTGGCATGGGAGACAGGCAGTTTCAGTTCACACTAACTTGGAGAAGCCGGAGAAGCCGAGGCTTAATGGTGTGAATATGTGGCGCAGAGTTGTCGGTGGATGTTGTTTTAGACAGTCCCGCTATTCCCTGCAGGGCAGGTGGGTTTTAGATATCTGCATATTCTGAAAGAAAGTCCTGGGGGGATGGAAGATGTTTAGACACTGCTTAGGTCCTTAGGGGTCCCTTTTCAAGGTCTTTAAAATGCAAATGGACACAGTTTCTACAAAGCTGGTGAGTGGGGAGGGAGAGCTTTAGAGCAGAGTGTGTGCCTATAGACTTGTGAGCAGTGCGCAGAGACCAAAGGTCGGCTTTGAGTGTCTCTCTTCAGGCGCCACCCACCTTGTTTGTTGAAACCCGGTCTCTCACTGGCCTGTAGCTCACTGATTAGTCTAGCTGGCTCTGCAGCAAGCTGAAGGGGCTGCTTGTCTTTGTCTCCTAATGCCTAGAATACAGACTTGTGCTACCTCCATTCCTGGCTGTTTTGTTTTGTTTTTCAATGTTTAACTTAGGTCCTGGGAATTGAACTCAGGCTTTTATGCAGGCTTGTGTAGAAAAGCATTTACTGACTGTGCCACCTCCCTAACTTATAGAGGTTTCTGAAATATGTTAGATTCTGAGTTCAGCATCCCTCCTTGGGATGCCACTTGTATCCTCAGGATTGGGTGTTTCTTTAAGTTTAGTGATTGGCCCCTGCCAGGGAGGAAGGGCTGAACCCCAGGAGGAGCCGGCAAGGGAAGGGGCCCTGGTTGGGTCTATAACCACAGCTCCCTTGGCTCAGGGTGGCTCCAAGCTTTTGTGGAGTCGGGCCGGCCCTGTTAGTACTCAAGATACCATGCGGCTCAGCCATCCATGGAGCCTTCCTGGCTGAGGACTATGTCAGAATCTTCCAAAGGCGGCATCCCAGGTGCCAGTCAACAAAATTAGGCCCTGCTTTCTCAGCACAGATGCAGAGTCCTTGCCCAGCCTTCCTGCCTACCACCACTGGGGTCAGCTTCTTCCTGGGTATCTGGGTACCTGGGGGGTAACTACATCTGTATAAAATTGGGGGAGCTGGGCACTATCACAGCCCTCATCCTGGGATGTGACAGGGCTTTAAGGTAGTGTTCAGAATCTGGCTAAAACCGCGGAAAGACCCGTCATGGGTTCCATCCAATGTGGTTAAAAACATCTGACTGTGACCACAAAAATGCTGGCGCCCGGGCCACTGCCGAGACTGTTCATCTCAGCAAACGTGCAGTGTGGAGAGCTTTGCCTTAACCCTTGGAAGGGTGTGTGCAGGACTGGAGCCATGGACTTCTGCTATGAATTAGGCCAGACCAGGATAAGTGGAGGGGCTAATTCTTGAGTATTCTTGGTGCCACTGGGCATGGTTGCCTAAGGCTGTCTATCAACCTTAGGCTTCAGTGACTTCTGGGGATAAGAACTAAGGTATTAGGTGGAACTTCCAGGGTCAGGAAGCTGCTACTTCCCAGAGTCTAGATGTTGTAGGCAGATATTTATCTGTTCATTCATGGAAACGAGCAAACATTACTTGGCTGAGGTGTTGAGGAAGGCACATAGCCTTCAATAAAGCACTGACCTCCCTCAGTGTCAGTTTTACAACCCTAATACAACCATTAGGGTTGTAAGGAGACGAGCAGTAACCATGTACCACAACCACATATGTCAAGACAGTGATGCAGAAGCCTGAAACGGGAAATCTTATGAGTAAGTAGCATCTGGGGTCACAAGCTGGGGGGGTGTTAGTGGAGAGCAGCCCCTCAGGGCGAGTCAAGGGAGGGTGTGACAGGACTAAGATGGGAACATGCTGGGATGTTCCAGAAATAGACAATAGATAACTTTTCTTGCTTCTTAGTCCATCATAGCCACTCCTCAAGTCAAGGACTTGACTCCATAGTGACCCTATTTGCTACTTTTTACTATGATGGGGCTTTTTGTCCCTTTACCATGACAGGCAGTCTGTGATCAGTTTTTAACCATTATGAGGATCCATGAAGCTGGTTCCCACTCAGGGACAGATACACAGAGGGCTGGGTGTTTGAGCCAGTGGGTAAATGCAGCCATATTTTGTCATGAACCATGGAGACACTCTCCAGACATAGTCTGTCTGGAGACAGGAGGTTCTGTCTCCTCACACTGTCTCCAGCACTTAGTGTTCCTCTACTTTCTAACCTCTGCCTTTGATATCTCCCTTTCCACCTGAGCCTTCAGACCGCTCATCCCTTGATTCCAGCTATGAATCTTTGACACCAGGGTTTCCTCCTGGGAGCTTTCTATATTTTGTGGTTTTGAACCTCATAATCCCAACACAGGCTAGTGGAGGGCCACGGATTCCTGGTTTTTACCCCTTTCATTAGGAGCTCAACTTCCTGAAAATTCAGATACCAGATGTTCATGTCTATCTCATGGCCCTATTGCCCAGGGCTGTGTATATATTAGAGCTCTCCAGTGCCCAGAACCTGCCTACCAAAGAATGCATCCAGTTGGCCTGCTCCCCAGGTTGCCTGCCCCCTTCACCCTAGCAAGTGTGGTGACTCAGAGGCACAGGCAGCTGTTGGACATAGCCTGGAGACCCTTGTACAGTTTTTCTGGGATGGGAGAGGGGATTGAAGCCAGGGATTTGGAGTGTGTGAAGGGAGGGGCAGAAGAGCTCCATTCAGTACTTCTTGGGTAAGGTCAGTACAGGGGTTTTTGGGCTTTCTGCTTGCCAGCTGATAATTGAGTCACCATGGTGCTTCTAATGTAGGTGTCCCAAGCATCCATCATTTGGGTGTTGGCAACCCTGTTCATACTACTAGAGGCTCTACAAGGGGAACGAGGGTGAGAGCCTGAGGTAGATCTGGGGGTGTGGTCTCCAGAAAGCAAGGCTCCTGCTGAATGGCCACTGAATTCAGAACCTCCTGTACAACCTCAGGCTGCCTTACCCAAATCCAGAGGCAGCTTATCCTTGAACCTAGGGGTCTAGTCTTTCCAGGTATAGGCTTCCAAGGAGTATGCTAGCTGGATTCTCACCTCCTGAGTAGCCAGTGACCAGGGTCCTGGAGACAGCTGGCTATCCAGGATTAACATATGGACCATAGCAGGCTTTGGACCCTCATTGATCTTAGTATGGTTTGGGTCTGAAATGTCCTCCAGAGGTTCATGTGTTGAAGATGCGTGGTTTGGAGGAAGCGATGGACTTGCAGATAGATAAACCCATAGACAGATCCTAAATTTGAGTGGACTAAGGGGAGGTACTGGGCACTGATGAGGTGGAACTCAGCTGAAGGGAGAGGGTCCTTGGAGGTTATATCTTATCCCTAGCCCCTTCTTGTCTTTGTTCCCTGTTCTCTGGCTGCTACAGGGGAATAACTTTGCCTCTACCAGAGGCTCCTACCTCCATGATACTGTGCCTTACTGCAGCCCACAAACCATAGTACCAAGTCATTGTACACTGAAGCCTCCCAAACCACAAGCCAAAACAACTCTTTCTTCCTTTTGAGTTATTTTTTCTATCTCAAGAAGTCTGTTATAGAAACAGAAAGTTGACTAATGTGGGATAAGAAGGAGTTGGTACAGATAGCACCAACAGGATTTTCTCCAGTGCCTAAGAGGTGTGTGGGGGAAGAGTTGCTATGACATCTGCCTTCCCAATATCTATGAGGTTAAGGTAAAGAAAACCTGGGTTTGTAGACAGCTGGCACTGGATAGGCCCTGCTGGAGTTTTGCATGGGCTCTTGCTCACCAAACCCCACACTCGGCCCAAGGAGCGATGAGCCAGGGAAACTGAGAAAGAGAGAGGTGGTTGGCTTTATCAGTATCTTCTCATATGCAAGGAGGAGCTTGGGAGGGGAATGGTCCATGGCCTAGGCCTTGGCGGGGTAGTAAAACGATAACCAGAGGCTGATGGAACAAAGAAAGGGTGCCGGCAGTGAGGACTTGGGGTCCACGTGTTCCAGAGAGTAGAACACTTGCTTGAAGTTATCACTACTCCTCCAAACTTGCTCCTTCTGTCCTTTCAATGTAGCGACTCCCACTTCTTTCCTGTCTTACAAACTCATCTGTGTGTTTGTCATCCATGCACAGATCTGTCTATCCATCCGCCTATTATCCACCCACCCGTCTACCACCTATCTATTTATCCTTTCACCCATCTATTAGCACCCACTCATATCTCCAACTACCCATTCATCCCATTTTCTGTCAAGCACCCATTTATCCACCCATCCATCATTGTCATCAATCGATCCACTTATCAACTTACTACCCATTCAGGTACCCACTATCATCTATCCATCTATACATATACCTATCTGTCTATTGACCCATCACCAGCCGTACATTGCCACCCATCCATCCATCCATCCATCCATCCATCCATCCATTTGCCATCTATACATCTATCTAGCTATCATCTATCCATTCATCATTCTATTACCTGTCACCCATTTTTCATTCATCTATCCATCCATTCACTCAATTATATCTATCTATCTATCTATCTATCTATCTATCTATCTATCATCCATCAAGATATCTATTCACCCACACTATTTTACACCATTCAGCCTTTTTTCTTTCATTTGCTATCTCACCCATCAATCCTCTCATCCAGTTCTCCTCACCAGGCTGCATGCCTGCCTCCATTCTTTCCACTGCTGCTGTCTCCTGTGTAACTTGCAGCAATGACAAGATCAAATGGTGTGGATGATGCAGTCACTGGTCTTGGAGTGACAGCTTACCACCATCTAAAAATAGGTCAATACCAACCAAAATGCTTAGTTCTCTCTCTGTGCTTTCTCTTGTCTCTTGAGTTCCTGTTCCTATCAAAAGGAACCACACTCATGTGGTGATGGGTCTAGATAAAATGGGACTATGGAGACAGAGATGGGGTATCTTCAGGGTTAGGTGACTAGGCATGGGACTGGGGAAGTGGGTAAGTCAGGGGGATTGGCTGGGGGTATTTCTGAGAGAGCTAGTTTAACAGGATGTCAGGTTTGTTGGGGGAAGTGGGTGTTATAAACATGAGGTCCAGTGTTCCTTAATGGAGATGTGTACAGACACACAACTTAGGCCACCAGGAGTCAAATTGACCACTGCTACCACTATGCCTTTGGGCATGACACAGACCTCTTCTTTGTGCCTACTCTTTCTAAGTAACTGTAGGCAGGAGCTGACTCACAGGTAGGTGTTGTGGCTTACTGTCCATTCCCAGGGCTGGTCCTCATCCATGACTCTGCTATAATACGGGGAAGACAAGAGCATACACAGTTTCTGTGGCTTGTTTTATGTGTCAGGTTCTGTGCAGGCATAGGACTATAACAGGAATGGCTTCTGTTCCAGTGGGGAAGCAGAAGACTCCTAGCCAAGCACAGGGATGATGAGTTAAAAGACTGGTGCTGAGATCAGGAACCCAAGGCATCGAAGGAACAGCATACCAGGAAGGGGTCAAAGTGCCTCTATGAAGCTGTTGCAGCTTGACGTCAGGGTTGCTGTTCCCACAGGGGCCCAGGGATGAGAGGAGCTTCAGGAAGGTGCTGCTGGGGAGACTGTCTGGCCAGGGGTGGGGCTGCACTGGAATTGCCTTCCAGGGAGGAGGGAGGCCGACAGACCATGAGCGGGAGTGCCGTGGGTCTGGTTTATGTTTTAGACATCCTTCTGGCTGCTGCATGGAGACAGGAATGTGGGGGGAGAGTGGAAGCCGGGGTGCCCCTTGGGATAGGGAAGAACTCTGTCTCTCTGTACATGCTGTTCCTGACTGCCGGAAATGCCCTTCTGGCCCTGGCAGAATCCATGGTGGGAAGAACAGAAAGACTGAGCAGGGCAGACAGAGGTTCAAAGATATCTCCCCACACCTATGATCTAGGTAGGCACACTGTAAGGGGTGGTACTGTAAAAAGAGTCCTGCCACCAAGAGGAGGGAGAGAGAGAGGAAGCTGCACCTTGGACTTCAAATGCTTATCATGGGAGGTAGCTGTCTTTCATAGGCTGCCATGTTTGGGTTGTACTATTATAGCAGTGGAGTTGTGCCTGTCTAGATCTACTGCTTCTATGTGGGATGGTGACAGGAGGGTCAGCATTCCCTGCAGTACCCATGCAGGGAATGGCCACTGCCACTCCTCCAGTCCTCTAGAGCTAGCAGAACCTCTTCTTTTGGATGACCCTTTTCCTTAGATTCTCTAAGCTTCAGGTTGGGTACACAACTCTGAGGCAGGTACAGTGTACAGTTGTCTGCCAATCATAGTAGGTACTGGGCTCATGGCTCAAGCTGGCCAGTAAGTGTCCACTGGTGGTATTTTTTTCTGGGAATCTAGGAAAGTTGTAGTTGTGACCTTTAAGGTTGTGAATCTGGGACTGAGAGTCATTGGCCACCACACAGAGACCACCAATGCCAGAGACAAATCATGGAATCTATGGTGTTTGCTTCTGGATCTAGCTACACCTCAAGCTGTAATCTTTGTGATTACTTTTCAATTGTGTGAGTCAATACATAACATTACCGTTCAGACACATTCTAGGGCAGGGTTTCTAGCCCTGAAAACAGAGAGAGAGAAAGAGAGAGAGAGAGAGAGAGAGAGAGAGAGAGAGAGAGAGAGAGAGAAAGGACGTGGAGAACATGACCATTTCTAGAGGCTGTGGTCTGGTGTAAGGGGCAGGGTGCCTGGATGTTTTCTGAAGGAGGCAGTGGCTTAGAGGGGCCATGATGGGCCAGTTAAGGGCCAGACACAGTGCAGATGACACCAGTATAACGTAAAGGTGGGGCTCTTATAGTGTTGAGTGGGGGTGCTGGGCTGGGCCTGAGCCACTGCTGGATTCTGAGCACCCTGTTTCAAGGCCATCCAACTGGCAGAGTGGTAACACCTAGGGCTCTCAAGTCTAGACTCATGGGATACATCTGATTGTCACTTCACCTGTCCTCAGAAATGTCGCCAGATGGGAACTCAGGAAGTATCCCACATCTATCTTCAGATGAGGACACTGAGACCCAGAAAATGTCCTCTGATTAAAGTCTACCACTTGTCAGAAACACAGCACCCCTAAGCTCACCCAAGGAGCCTGGTTTAGGAATTTCTAGAGAGGTTACAAAGGCCACTGGAGGTTAACTTGATAATGTGTTCTTGCTTCCCTATTGGCCCAAGGCAACCAGAGACCCAGCCCAACAGCTGCTGAACAGAGTCCAGCCCACTCACAGCAGGCAGTAGACACCTGAACAAATATAAACAATAGGAAATCCGGTGTTTGTTACTCAGCAAAACTGACGATTGCTTAAGATTGGACCTCAAATGGCAACTTAGCAAACCATAGAACTTATGACCATTCCTCCCCCAATAAGTTAAAAGCAGGGCAACATCCAAAGCTGTGTATTCTCTGTGCCAAATTGTTCCTAAGTTAGACAGAAATCTAGGCAGTGGCTACCTCTCCATTCCACCGGGACAGGGCCTTACTCTATATAAACACACCCATCTCTATCCCAACTTTTCTGCCCATGAGGCAGCCTTACTGGTCTGATATCAAAGTGCCTCAGTGACTGGCATTCCCATCACTGTTGATATCCTAAATGTTGGCAGGGTCTGCCTCTACGCAGGCCCCAAGAAAACACTAGAAGAGGATGAGGACAGGTGGGCTAAACAGACACAGAAGGTCTGTTGACATATAAGCCACATTATATGGAATCTCCAGAAAGACCTAGGAGCTGCTTGGCCCTGTGGTGCATGTCAAAGGGCAGGGCATGCTACAAGATGTCAAAATTAAGGCTGTCAAGAATAGGAGACAAGTCAAAACCAAAGTGAGGGCTAAAAAGACAGGGTAAAGTGCTTGTAGCATGGTATAAACAGAATACCAGAAAATAGAAAGGAAATTAGGAATGGCATGAAAGGCTCATTAGAAATGTCTTTAACCTGCCAAGCAGTAGTGGCACACGCCTTTAATCCCAGCACTTGGGAGGCAGAGGCAGGCGGATTTCTGAGTTCGAGGCCAGCCTGGTCTACAGAGTGAGTTCCAGGACAGCCAGGGCTACACAGAGAAACCCTGTCTCGAAAAACCAAAACCAAAAAAAAAAAAAAAAAGAAATGTCTTTATGTCTTTAACCCAATCAAAAGGCTGTCTAGAAAGACACATTAGAAGTAATTGTGTGAAGAAAATGATCATAAATAATAAAAGGAATTTTCCAGAACTTGAGGATTCACCAAATATTCAGAGCAACCTGTGGTTAAAGTTACTCACAGAATATTTTGGCTAGGAAATTCAGACACCCAAGACAAGAATATAGCTATTGAAAACATCCAGGAAAAAAGAAAGAAGAGACAGGTTAGAGAATGTGTGAATAAGACTTCTAACTGCCAGTACTGGATGTTACAAGACCATAGGACCAGGTGTTCAAAGTTCTGAAGGAAAATCCATTCCTATTTGAAGTTCTATACCCAGATAAGCTATTAACGGGGCATGGCAATGTAGTGATGTTTTTAGGACCCAGAGTACAGAAAGGTGGTCTTCCATATACTTATTAGAAAGGCATTTGAAATTTCCTCAGGAAGACAAGGGGACAAGAAGGAGGTATGAGATCCAAGCAGCTGTACACCCAAACTAAGAGTTGTTGAGCAGGATGTCTCTGGAGAAAATAAATGCTAATTAAAGCAAGAGAAAGAAGAGGACTAGGGGAATATGGACGAAGGGAGTTTGAGAAAGGAGACATCAGTCTGGACACCCAGGCAATTGAAACAGTAAGCCCAAAGAGGGAAGGGAGTGGTCAGTGGGCAGCAGGAAAGAACTAAGGAGTCTTTTGGAAGGCATAATTGAGGAAGAACTCTGTCCCATTAGGAGATAAATCAAAACCAAAGTAAAGGTTGGGGAGACAGCTATCTAAAGGGCTTGCTGTGAAAGCACAAGACTCTGAGCTTTCTCTCCAGCACCTTGTGAACACAGGGAATGATGGGATGTATCTATTACTCCAGCACTGGACAGGAGGAGACAGTGGATCTCTATGGTTTGCTGGCAAGCTAGCCTAGCCTTTTTGGTGCATTCCAGACCAATAAGAGACTCTGTCTCAAAAAATAAGCTGCCAAGAAATGATACCCAAGGGGCTGGAGAGATGGCTCAGTGGTTAAGAGCACTGACTGCTCTTCCAGAGGTCCTGAGTTCAATTCCCAGCAACCACATGGTGGCTCACAACCATCTGTAATGTGATCTGATGCCCTCTTCTGGTGTGTCTGAAGACAGCTACAGTGTACTCACAATAAAATAAATAAATCTTTAAAAAAAAAAAAAAAAAAAAGAAATGATACCCAAGTTGTCATATGGCCTCCATAAACAATGCAAATATATGCATGCATACCCACAAATAGACATGAACCACCCCATGAATATGTACATACACGCACAATCAGACAGACACATACATGCACATACCAAAACCCACAAACCCCCTAAAATAAACAAACACCCCAAACAAAACACAAAGAACTGAAGGGAATACATCTATCTGTTCAGTGGAGTGTGACAAACTTGAGCCTGCCTCCAGCTTTGCATAGAACTGAGACAGATGGGCATGAGAAACGGCCTCAGCGTGGAGGACAGGAGGACAGCTTTTGGCCACAGTAGGGCTGGCTACCAGGGAAGACTAAGACTGCAACCCCATGGTGAGTCCTATTTCCCACACCTTACAGTTTTCCCCTCATAACCTGAGAGTGACACTTTCCTGTGGGTGAAGATATGTTTATGTGAGCTCAGCATTTCTTCCGATTCACTTCTAATTTCCTTTAAAAAACTAATTGATTCAAAAGTTATGAAACCAAGCTTAAGATAGTTCCTGATGGTATGTGTCCCTTTATCCATATACTCATATATCCAGCTGTCCATCTGTTCACTTGCTCTGTTTGTCATTTCTTCATCTATCTTTGTACTTACGCAAACGTGTATTCATTCATCAACTCATCTACCCACTCACAAATCTATCCATCTCTCCTTCCCTCTATCCATGCATCCCCTTTACTATTCATCCCATATACCCACTCATTCCTCCACCAATCCATCTGCTCACTGACTCATTCATCCATCTATTTGATGGATATCTATCACCCATCCATCCGTCCATCTATCCACCCATCCATCTATCCACCCATCCATCCATCCACCCATCCATCCATCTATCCATCCATCCATCCATCCATCCATCCACCTACCCATTCAACCTTCAGTCTGTCTCCTCACTCAGTCAACCCCCCATATCCATCCATCCATCCATCCATCCATCCATCCA
>NW_021604650.1:6525645-6572098 GCF_004785775.1 Grammomys surdaster
AGTCAACCCCCCATATCCATCCATCCATCCATCCATCCATCCATCCATCCATCCATCCGCCTGTCTCCTCACTCAGTCAACCATCCCCTCACATGCATATTCACGCACCTTTTCATATACCTCTCATGTATCTACCCATTCATCTCTCAGTCCTCCAGCACACATGCATCTGTCCATCCATTCACCTGTCTGACCACACATTATTTTCTGTGCCATATGTGGAGAATTATCAGAAATGCTGCTTCTTTCATGCTGAAGAAGGATGTTTCTGGAAAAACCAGGACTGTCTTAAGGAAAAAGAGAGGATCATGGGGATCTTCACTTTTGTTTTAATTAAGACCTTGCTGTACTGCTAGAATTTGAAAGAGAACAAAATCTCTTTATGTATCATCTATCAATTATCAATACTCTATCTTCATTATCATCATCTAAGTATCCATTTATCTACCATGTGTGTATCTGTCTATCTGTCAATCACCCATTCTCCCTCTACTTTTGATATGAATAACAGTTACCTGTGAAGATCCGTGTCCTCTTTTGCTTTCTTCTCTGTTTGGCTTTGCACTGAGGCCTATTAATAGCACCTCAGCACACTATTTTTGGACGCCCCTCCCTCAGAGGTCTTCCCTGACCACCCTGGCTCCTCCCGGCACAGTGCCCTGCTCTGTCTCTGCATGGTAATTTTCCCAGTCTGTAATTACGTGGTGTATTTTCGACCAGGAACTGCTTCGTAATGCCAGGAGCTCTGTCCTGTCCCGGTGGCACCTCCAACACTGTCTGCTGTCTGGGACATAGCAGGGGCTTCAGTGGGGACTGTGGGAAGGAAGGAGTGGACCGTGGGCAGCCTGGGATTCTCCCTCAACGCCCAAGCAGACAGCCTCTAGCCTCAGTGTGGTACTTGGCAGTGGGCGGGAAGAACCGATGCCTGACAGTGCCCGCAGTGGTACCCATAAGAGGAGGCGGAAGCAGGTGCTTCCACTTGCCACGTGCCGGGCACTGGGCCAGGTGCTCAGCAGGGAGGGTTCCAGGTAATGTAGCCCATGAGCCTGGAGGAAGTGTTCCTATCTTCTAGATGAGGGAATTGAGATGCAAAGGGACTCATGGGGGCTCCAAACTTGGCCCTCTTTTCTATAACTGTGTACCAGCCACTGCTAGGGGCTGCACTGAGGCAGGGGCATGGGATGAGGACAGATGGGGCCTCAAGATGTGGAACTAGATCGGGGTGGGTGGGGGGAGGGGGAATCCTAGTAGGTGGTGGCTAGTAGGAAGGCCATGGTGAAGGGATGCTCCTGAGGTAAAGGCAGAGAGCCAGGAGGGGGTGGGGGAGCTTGGAGAGACGCCAGGCCCCAGGAGTACCTAAGCTTGAGCTGCCCACACTGCCAGCAGATCTCACTGTATGGAGAAGGGACCAAGTGTGACTGATATCTCAGCCAGAATGGTTGCCGAGTCAAGCTGGCTAGTCTGTCACCTTAGGGTCACCACCCATGTCCCTCTGTGCTCCAGCCAGCAGTACCAACATTCATTCCTTAGGCCTCCAGACAGAGGAAAGTCAAACTGAGGAAGAGTAGGCAAGGTGAGGCAGTGAGCTTCAGCGATGGGCGGTACCATAGTTTGCTGGCTTCAGGCTGTGCTTTCCATAAGAGGGTCTCAGGGGGCCAGGGATGGGGTGGGCAGGAGTGGTGGGCGGTGGAGAGTGTGATAGATGGAGACAGGAGAGTGAGTTCTGGAGAGAGTGGGAGGAAGTGAGGGGGAGGAGGGGCAGCTGGAGGTAGAAGGGGGCTGGGGCATGGCCCAGAGTAGGAGGCTCAGCAGCGGGTGAGGGAGGGAAGGGCAGAGCACTCTCTGGCCTGTGTCATGCCTGCCACTGAGCCTGTGTGTATGCACATGTATGTGTGTGTCCCTGGGGTGGATCTGGGGACACACATTGAGCGGGAAGGCTGGCTGCTAGGCTGAGGAGAGCCCTGGGCCTGCGGGGAATGTTCCAAGGAGAGATTTATTAGTGAAACAAAAGCATATTTTTTAGGCAGGACTGTTTGTACAGTTATTTCATGACATCGCCTTGGCCTCGGGCCCAGAGCAGAGCGGCCGAGGAGGCCCCGCACGGCTGGCCGGGTGCACAGGCCTATTCGTTAGCGGGCCGTCCTCTCCCGTCCTTATCTGGTCCTGGACATCAAAGCGGGGGCTTTTCATAAATGAATTAAAATAGCATACACACAGCACCGGGGCGGAAGACCCCAGGCCAATTAGCTCTAAGTAGGGTGAGAGGCCTTTCAGAGACGAGCCCCTTTCTGAAGGAGTCGCAGCGGCTTGTCAAACTCGATGAAATATTTTGCCCAAAGCTCATTAAAATAATGAACCTGCATTTCTTTCCTCAAGAGAATAATTAGCAGACTTCCAAATGGGTTAAAGCAGCAATTTAGAAGTGGCCCCCCTTAATCGTCCCATTTACTTCATTTTGTGACAAGGAAACTCTGGCGCCTTGGGGAGGAGCCGAGAGTCTCGGCATTGGCTCTGTGTGGTGACGGTAGGGCTTTGGGGCTGGGTGGGAGGGGGGAGGGGGGTTGCAGAGAGGGCTGTGTTCAACTTAGGACCCTACCTAGCTCTGCAAACCCCTTGCTTTGCTACCATAGGCCCCCTCCTTCTTGCGCATCTATCAATGACAGGTTGGTTAGAGACTGGAGGCCTGAAGGTTAGGGCCATCACCCAGGCTGGGTTTGCACCCTGATGCTGGGAGAATATCAACTCTGAGGTACAAGAGAATGAGGGTATCAGATGCAGGCTCTGCTTCAGACAAGTACAGACGAAGAGAACCGTAACAGGTGATCTGCGCCTTAGCACAATCAAGGGTAGAGCCCTGGTACATCGGGAACTCTGATGAGGAAACGGGAGGACACCACTTAGGGAGAGGTCCGGGGAAGATATGAGTTGAGGGCTGAGCGGATCAAGAAGAATGAGCTCAGAGTAGATCGGGGCTGTGTCCCTAGATGCTGATAACATTGATGGCCAATGGGCAGAGTGGCAAGTTCATCTGGTATAAGGCCACTTGGTGCAACAAGTGTGGGACAGACAAGAGGGTCATAGGCTACCTGTCTAGCTGGTCTCCTGCAGAGAGTCATCTACCCTTCCCCATGCTGCTAACAGGGAGGTTCCACTTTTGACAGTAGCCTGAGGTAGCCCTGGACAATCCAGAGAGCAGCAAAAAATTCAAATGTGGCTAGATGGAAAGGTTGTGTGAGCCTCAACAGGAGCCTCTAATACTGCCTTGTTTTGCTTCTTCCTTTTTCTTATTCCACACCTGTTGTTTATAAAGTAAGACACTCCTGATGGAGATTTTGTAAAACAGAAGCAATAACATGCGCAGTTGGGCACCATTTACAAAGTGCTAGAGTGTGTAGACAGGTCAATGTGGGACTTGCCTTCCCTGCTAAAATTCTGTACCTGAGCATTTCCCATGGTCACTGAAGGATAACTGAAAGCATACTAGGTGTAACACAACCAACCATCGGCTGATGAAGACTTGGAGTCTCTTTCTCACCCCTCTCTGTGATAAGCAAGACTGCCATTAACTTGCTTGCATACTACTCCTTGAGCAACTCTGCTTGGGGACGGAGTCCTGGAAAGGGGTCACAGAGTTAGGGGACGGATGACCTGTACCTTGGACATATTTCATCTTTGGAATATGGGAAACAGGCTAGGCTCACTGTCCCCTGCAGCCTCAGTGTCTTCATCACAGTGGCTTCTGTTCCTTTGCAGACAGAGCAAAACTGTGAAGATCTGTTGTAGGCCCCATGATCGCTGTGCAAGCCCAGCGCTCTTACTCTGATGGCGGGGTCCAGTCTGAAAAGCCTAAGTATGCTGGAAATGCACCAAGTTTGCCAGACCCATGACATCATAGCTTAGCTGCAGCATATTTTAGAGGGTCTGAGGTTCGCCCTGGAAGCAGGGGATGGAAGAGAAACTGCCTCTGAAGCTGCTTGGCACCTAAAGATAGAATTGAATAACTGTAGCTCAGGAAAAGATCCAACTTCAAAATCTAATACCCATGTACACACATGTGTTTACACACATGCACACACACACATGCTCACATACATGTACATATGCATATAGTATGCATACATATACATGTACATACATACACATAAGCACACACACAGATGTGTGTGTGCACAGACACACAGAACACACATGTGCGCATGCACCTGCATACACACACACACACACACACACACACACACACACACAGCTCTTACTAACATGTATCATGCTCACATTCTCAGACAACCAAGCTGTTTAAGTTGAGGACTGTCAAACCTATCACTGAAACATGTCAACTGCTAGAGCTTGCATATCTGTAAGTGGGTGTGGCCCCTGTTCTAATAGAACTTTACTTACAAAGACAGGTGTTAGGCTGGATCAAGCCCATGAACTGTGTCTTTCTGGTCCCCTTTTCAGTAGGTAGATGGGATGAGATATATTTCTTCAATCTTCTCACTGTAGGTTCCCACAGATTTGGAGTCTATATATACTAAAGATGGCCCTCTCCATCATGGCTTGCTGTCTGGTTCAGCCTAGTCAACAGAGAGGGCCTCTCTGCTCTGCCAGCCAGGCTGAGGCTGGAGGGAACTCTGTGACAGCCCCTAGCATCTGTGAACTCATTCTCTTTTAGAGACAAAGGCCTGCTTCCAGCTGTCAGTCCAAGCTATCAATCAGGCTCAGGCTGACCTTCTGAGACCAGTGGGCATGTCCATCTGCTGTTAATAGCTTGTCAAAGCAGGGGCTGATCTCAACTCAGGCTGGCTGGACAAACATGTCCGAATGGTGCCAGCATGCCTACTACAGTCAGTCAGCCAAGCTGGGAATAGTCCTGGAAATGGTTCTGAGTGAGATGAAGATAGGAAGCCACAGGCCAGAGCAGAGCCACATATGTATCATGGCTGTGTCCACATAACCACCCGTGGTTCCTTGGCTGGCTCCTGAGACAACAGAGTAGCTCAGAAAGATGAAAGCAGTTAAGAGGAATAATAATGAGGGGCTGTTCCCGTTAGTGCCAAAGTCCCAGCAGCTGTCTGTGACCCTAGGAGCCCAAGGTCTGTGGGAATTGTCCACCTTGCATCAGTCATCCACCATCACCAAACTTGCCCAGACTTGCCGACAAACTCCTGGGGCAGAGAAGCAACAGCACAAACCAGTGTGCTCGCAACAACATTGACTGTTTAGGGAGAAAGTTAAAGCCCCTGTCCCAGCGTATGCAGAATCTACAGACGACAGGGCCACGGGTGTAAAATGATTAGTGCCTCAGCTTCCCTCCTGTAAAATGATACTGCAGGCGATCCAAAATGTGAGCTTCTTGGAGATCTGAGCTTGCCAATGTGTTCAGGGGATTTGCATAGCCAACAGAAAGCTGCCACTTGTCTCTGCTGAGTGGTGGTTATTCTTGTCCTTGTAAACATTTTTGTCCCTTGTACCTACTTATCAGCCGGCAGCCACCATAGAGAATGAATGACAGCCATAGTACTTCTATTTAGGATGCAGATGGATTCAGGTTCTGTCTCCATTCAGGGCACACTTGTCCCTGCCTTGAGTGGTTCATCATTCTCCTTGGTCTTGACCTCTCAAAGCCCTGTCTTTCCTTTGAGGCTATGGGCAGGTTTGAGTGGGACAGATGGGGGTAGGTGATCCGAGGTACCGCAGCCAATGGCTGCAGTAGGGCTCTGAATACCCCATGTATAAGAGAGCTGACTCTGAGATTCTCACGGGTAGCAGGTGGGAGATTCTGGGACTGAATAGGAGATGAGTGGGGAGGAGAGAGGCTGGGAGAGGAGCAGAGAATGCTGGGAAGAAAGAGGGCCCCAGGAGTTTGGGGGCAAGTCTGGACAAGCAGCAGCTCCGGGCACGCAGGGGGCAGGCTTGGATGGGCAGGCTGGGGCAGGCAGCAGGAAAGGGGGCTGGTAGAGGGGCACAGGCCTAATCCTGTGTCCCTGAGGCCTGTCGGGCATCTCTTAAGTTCTGTGTCCCCATAGCTTGCCAGAACCTGTAGGAACAGGGTGGGGTACCATGGCTTCATATGAATAATGCCCCTCCCCCAACCCTAGAGACATATATATGTTCTATGATGTCTGCAGGACACTTTAGTACAGAGGAAACCTTATTTATTTGTTTATTTTACTATAGACATCATTATCTTTTCTTGCTCATCTTGTTTGTTTGTTTGTTTTTAAGACAGGGTTTTTCTGTGTAGCCCTGGCTGCCCTGGAACTCACTCTGTAGACCAGGCTGGCCTCGAACTCAGAAATCCGCCTGCCTCTGCCTCCCAAGTGCTGGGATTAAAGGCGTGCGCCACCACTGCCCCTTCTTCTTGCTCATGTTTAAGCAAGGTTTCCAGTTCCTTTCTCACTCTCCACCAGGGAAGCACTGCCCAGGATATTCTGTTCATACCCACATTGTCTTGGCTCCTCAGGAAACCCTCATTCATTTGAGAACTCTTCTTTTTTACTGGGGATAGTTATATGACAGTATTCTGGCCAAGGCTGGCCTGCTGGTGTGTCCCTTAGGGGAACGCAGCTGGCTGGCAGAGTTGCTTTACACAGGTGACTTTTCCCAGGCTCTGGTCTTACAGGAGGCTACACTGATGGGCAGCTGGCCACTCCTCATGTTACAATTGGACCAGGAACCTTGGTCTGTCTACTTTTTGCTTACAGTTCTATTAAGTGAGAACTTGAGGTATCCAAGGCATAATGTACCTATCTTCTTGGCCTGTCTTGTGGGTGCCTGCATGTTCAGTCTGGCCTATGCTGGCTATGTTATGATCTGCTGAGGGATGGCTGTGGACCCAGCCTTCCTGTCCTGGGATACTAGGGTGATGGTTGAAAGTAGGTGGTGGCTACTTCGCTTCTCTGTGACCTCAACAGCAGCCTGGGGGGTGGCTAGGGGATATGCATTTTTAAGGTATTTGTCACCAGACTGCCTTGTGTTCTACCCATGCCTTGAAGAATCTGGGGCATTGCAATGGTGTCTGAGAACCAGGGTGGTTGTGAGGGTCACAAACCCCAAAGAGTAGAATTCAAGGCCAGTGTACCAAGACCAAGGGGGTTCATGCAGCAGGTTCTTTGTGGGTTTAACTCACATGGTGGCCCATAAAGGTACTTTTCCCACTGGAGGATCTCATCCTCTAGCTCCCCCTTGGGATGATCTTGATAGTAACAGGATCTGGGAAGTCCCGCTAGCTGAGGGCAGGGATAGAGACAAGGATAGCTCTGAAACCGAAGCCAGGCTCATACTCATGCTGGCTGTATCCTCCAATACCCAGTACACTATGAAGCTCTGAAGGGTCTATGAGGCCCAGGCAGAAGAGGATGGTCCTCAGCTGAACTCCCTGTGTAGCAGTGATGGTAGAGAGGCCCTCTTCATGACAGAGCAGGGCTACTCTGGAAGCCTGCTTCACTTCTACCCATTTCATAGATGAGAAAACAGAGGCTTCCAGGATGCTGAGCTGCCTGTGCTCTCATGGAGAGTTAGTGGCAGAGTGACTCCCAGGCAGGTACAGGCGTAGGAGGTGACAGGAAACTAAGGCCAAGGGCTGTAACTGGTCCTCCTTCTTAGGCCATCTTTATACATCATCATTTGAGACAGTGAGTCCTGAACTCCCTTGAGTGCCTGGTGGTGGGCCCCAGATCCTGCTCAGGGTGCATTGACTCCTGCTGAAGTAAGCCGTGACCTCAGGTATTAGCCAGTGATTCTTTTTTATTGCTGGTGTGGCTATATTTGGACCTCCTAGGAGACATACTTCAAGCCATGACTAGGAGGCCATTCTGGAGAGGTTTAAGTTAACCTCTAAATGTGGGCCCCGCTATCCATGGGCTGGGGGTCCCAGACTGAATAAAAGCAAGTGAGAGGAGCACCAGCATTCATCGATTCCTGATTCCTGACCTGAGATGCAATGTGACCAGCTGTCCCAGGCTTCTACCACTTCACTGTCCCCACCCCCATCACAGTGGACTGTACTCCTTCTGAAACATTAGCTAAAAATAAAATCTTCCCATAAGTTTCTCTTTCATAAAGCATTTTGTCTATTCTCAAACAGGCACTTACTTCCACTTGACAAAAATGAATGAGGCATCTGACTGTAGTTTTGGTGTTCTACTCTTGAGAAGACTGAGGTAGAGGTTATAGGGTTAAAGCCAGAGAGAACTTTACTTAGAACATCAGTACCCAACACACCACGAGTTCATCCTGAGTGGGTTCTCACACACACCACAGGTCCTAAGGACAAACCTTCACCTACACACATGCAAATATACCACACAATGCTCATACACAGAAATACCCAACACCCTCATACATGCAAACACACCAGACACACACTTACATATGCAAATACCCACCACCCTCACATGTGTAAGCACATTATATACAACATCCTCACACATATAGTCACGCCACACACTCATATGTATAAACACACACCATCCTTGCATGTCCAAAACCACTCGCAATGCTTCAGATGTATAGATGTACCACATGCCATTCCATTCTAAAGAGTACAGGCCTCTGGGCTCAGTCAGGACAGCCCCCCCCCCCCCATTCCCCAGGCAGAGCTCCACTGCCATCATTAAGAGTAGGGTCCCTTGCATAGCTCGTCTATCACTTGGATGCAAAGGTGCTGGCTTTTTTTCTGTCCCACTTGTTCCAGGGCCTTTGGTCTTCTGTCTCCTCTGTAGATTTTAGATGTCCTCTGTCAGGTACACATTGTCTAATCACCTGTACCCAGTTTGCTGCCCTTCATACCTTTTGCACATGGTACCTTCTCTCAACACCCTTCCCTTCCCTGCCTTGTTTCTGGCTTCTTCGACCCCTTCCTTCTGTCCCAAATTAGGCAAACGGGCGCACACAAATCAACCCTGCCCACAGCATAGAGGCGAGAGTTCAAACAACGCGGCCAATTTACAAACAATTTTCTCTGCAACGATTAAGTTACATTTTCCCCAATAGCTGCTTCATTTTCTTGTCAAAAATACACAGTTTTCACATTTATCTCGCTGCAAGGGTAATTAATTTCCAGACCATAAGTAAGAACTTAATTTGATACCTGCAAGGATTACAAACCATTTCAATCCGTTGTTTACATGAAATCAAGAAAGATTCGTTCTGTTTGCAATTATGTTAATGAGGAGAGTGGCCACTCTTTTTCTTTTTTCAGGGAGCTCAGCATAATTTTGTCCTTACCAATGAATTGGTCTAAAAAGGTCCATGGCTGCCACAAACCCCTGTGGGGCTATTTATAGGGGGATCCTAGTGAGAGAACCCATGCAGACAGCCAGGTACCCCAAGGAAGACTTTTGGGAGAATGGTTCTCAGACTGGTGGTGATTTCTATGGTGTGTTCCCAGGTTGGGGTTGTGGGCCATGAGTTGGGTGAGAGGCAGGGGGATGGACCTCCCTCAATGCTCGCTCTCTCTCTCTCTCTTTCTCCCTCCCTCCCTCCCCCCCCTCTCTCCAAAGAAGGGATCTAAGAAGGTCAGGGTAGCAGGGAAGCCAGGCATGGTGGCCTGCTCCTCTGCTCACACTGCATACTGGCCAAGGCTGGGGATTGTAGGTAGGGACATTGAGGGGGAGAAGAGGCTGCTTTCAGGCAGGAGATATATCCTAATTCTGACCTAGTGCTGTTCCAGGACTGTGGGGCAAGAGGGACTCAGATGCCTGGTGAGAGTTCTGTTTGCCCTCAGGGTACACTGCAGGTCATCCCTGATCTCCATCAGCCCAGACTGCAAAATGACTGAGAAGTCACAGGATTCCCGAAAAGAGAGACCAGCTGCCTTCTTAGGATGGGGCCCTAGGGCTGGGTGCTGGAGGCTGGGTGAAGGAGGCCTACTGGGAGGAAGGGGCAGTAGGAGCAAGGGTGAGAGGCTGTAAGAAGTTTCTGCAGGCACACAGGAAGCTGCACATAGAGAAAGGAGCTGGGCCAGGCTACCGAGGTCAAGGGCTATGTGTACTCTTCATAAAGACAGAGAAGAGACAAGGAGGGAAGGATGCTTATAGGAGGTCCTACAGACTCCTGAGTCAGGGTGGACCATGGTGGGCAGCTTGGGAGAGGTTCTGCCTGTGTGGAAACGGGTGCTAGGGAAATCCTTGGGGGTCTAGGAGGCTGCCTGGCCCAGACCTCTGCAAGGCAGGAGCCCTGAGAAGGTGGGCTGCAGGAACTGGCTCAGCCTTCTGCCTCCCAGCCCTCCTGGGCACTGTGGGGCTACAGGAGAAAGAGGGCCCATTCATGGAGTGGCCCGCTGTGGTCTGCAGACACGTTATGGCCTGTCCCTGGCTGGCTGTCACTAGGGGGATGGGGGATGGGCACTGTCCTCTTCCTCACTGCAATCCCCCACCCCCTAGTCGGCCCAGAGCAGCCGGCCTGAGGCTGCGGCTGAACCTCGTAAATCCTGGGATGCTGGAGACAGCCCAGGTGAGGCTGGGAACAATGCCCCATTGTGGCCCCGTGGGGACGGTCTGCCACCACTTGCCACCAGCCCCTATGCTGTAAAATCTCTCCCCACGGATCCAATTTCGCCTCTCCGGCCCTTGAGGGGTTAGGCCCGGGACAGGCGCAGTTCCACTCCACACAGAAACCATTTACGGCTGGGATAAAGGCTGCCTTCATCAGCACCGAAGGGCCAACGTTTTCCCGGCCCCATCGTTTTGTCACCGCCACATCTGTCAGGTGGCGGCATGCAGAGCAATAGGGGCTCATGTGAGGGCAAGGAAGGACCTCAGCAGCCACTACAGGGAAGAAGGGCCTACAGTCTTGCTCTTCCTGGGATGCTCATGGCACCTCCCTGGCTTCCCAGCTTGTGCTTCAGTGGGATATTATTGCAGGGTCCAGCACCGAGGTGGGGAACATGCATCCTGAGGTGCTGGCAGAGAGGACACCAGACCAGCCTGAGTGGAGACATTGACCTTTGTTAGTATATACATTAACGAGCAAGCCAGGATGGGGGAGGTTTAGCTTTGACCTTTCCAGGTGCTAGTTTAAAAGCCCAAGAAGCAGAGGAGCAGAGGGGCAGAGGATGGGGGCAATCAGTGGGAGACTTTTAATTCAGAGCCAGAGATGAACTTCTGTTCCATCAAGCTTTTGAGGAGGAACAAGGACCTAAGAGCCAAATTGGACTTGGCCTGGCATCATTAGAAAATCCTCTCCCAGGCTGTGGCCACCACGGTTATGCTGGTCTTCTGTGGTGATAGAATAACAGCTTTAGGTGGTATTTGAACCATCACCTGTATCTTAGCATCTATATTTGCATTTCAGTGCAAGATACAAAAGACCATGCTGAGCCAGAGAGCTATGGCTTCATGGGTGTCACTTCTTGGGATGAGGAGGACAGAACGTCACAAAAGGATTAGATGATCTGTCTCAGCTCTGGGACCTGAGACAGCAGAGGCTCATTGCCCTTGGCCTCTCTCTAACCTCCCTTCACTGCCCACCCTGTCACTGGGGAAGGAAGCTGGAGAGAGGCCAGGACTAGAGGCTCATGAGCTTCCTCACCCACTGACAGAAGATGAGTGCTTTGCCACTATGTAGCAGAGAAATATTTCCTCCTGCAGTGTGGCCATTGGCACTGGATGGGTTCTGAGGCTGGGGTAGTAAAATCATTGTGACAACTGAATGTTCAAAGCCTGGAGAATTAGGGTCAAGATAGTGAGTTCTGGAGACCATTACTAAACCCTGGTGAAGCCCAGAGGGTGGAGGGTAGGAAGGCTATGTTAGGTTTTTTTTCTCATCAGGTGGGGAGCCAGATTAAACTGGGGAATGGTTGCTTACTGGCACCTGAAAGTCGTGTTACTTTTGGACTTGCTCTATAACTGGGTGACAGCTGGTCACTTGGATGATTCAGGTCCAGGATTCCAATTTGAGGGCAAAAAGTACATGATAGTTAATTCTGACTGTCAGTTTGATGGGATTTGGAAACACCTCTGCGCGTATCTGTGACAAGTGTCTCCAGAATGTTTCAGGGTAGCCCCACCCTGAATGTGGACAGTCCTACCTAGCCCATGGGCTGGAATCTTGGACTGAATAAAAATGAGGCAGCGAGCGGAGTGCCAGGGTTCACCTCTCTGCGCCCTGACTGTGGATGCTCTGTGACTAGCTGCCTCACACTCCTGCAGCCATGCTAGACTGCATCTCCCCAAACTGTGAGCCAAAATAAACGATTCTCTTAAGCCACTTCTGCTGAGAACTTTGTCACAATAAGAGGAGAGATTAACACAAAGGAAAAGTATGTAAGATGGAGAGTGTGGCCCACCTGGAGGCCTTGTCAGACACAGAAGACCACAAGAACACCTGAAGCACAAGAGGGGAACAGGGACTGTTCTGTGAACTTGGCTATCATGCCCTAGCTATAGGTAGCATGAACCTCTCATCTTCATCACACCCAAGTAGCAAGGAGGAAAGGCAGGGAAATCAAGGCACGGGGGAAAAGGGCTGCTTATGATATCAGCTATTATCAGGGCAGGGGATTCTGAACTGGCACCGGATTTGGGTCACATCTTTCTCTCCTACAGCCATGGAAGTATGCATATTGATTGTGGGTGCATGGGGTCTGTGGATGTATGCAGGGTTATAGTTACAAAGGGGACAGTGGATGGTCCTCACCAAGATGAGTCCTGGATCCTTCGCCCTTCTCCCCACTGGCCCTGCGTCAGAGGCCCTGGGGTCATACCTTTTATGTATTCCATACACTTTCCCAACTCTCTACCCAACATGAAGAGTGGAGTTGAAATGGGGGGGGGATAGAAGAGCTGTGGAGGCCACTGGTCACCTGGCCTTCCTTCTATGGTCCAGTCACTACTGGAAGATGAACTTGCTTCATTCCTCGCTCTGTCAGACTTTGTAATCCTCCTTGGAGCTGTGAGTCCCATATAGCCTTTTGCTCAGGCAATCTGATGCCTTGAGTCTGTTCTCTTTAGATTCTCACAAACTTGGTCCAACCCTTCCTTGGAGTAAGCCCTGAGGCCACCCTTCTCTTCCTGCCCCTCTGAGGAGCAGGTAAAGCCTGTTTCTTAGGCCTTAGCTATGAATTCTTGCCACTCTACCTTGCACTGACTGTCTTCATTCCTTTCCACATAAGCTCCAGACATTAGAGGTCCAGCCACTTACCTCCGAGGTTTGGGACTCTTGATGCTCTCTGTCCTCTATCTGCCTATCCAGCCTCTGAAGGGGCCAGGAGTGTGTGGGAATGGTCCAACTAACCCCATGGAAGCTCCTCTTAGTTCTCTGGGGTCTCCCCCAAGAACTACCCAGGGGTCCTAGCTGGCCAGTTTCTGTATCTTGTTGGCTAGGTTCTGTCTTGCTGTTTTCTTTGACTTAGAGGGGCACACCCTTTATGCCCCAGGGCCTTTTTTACAGGCTGCTCACAAGATTCGTCCCATCCCTGCCCTATCTAGCCCTCTACCTGGCCCTCTTTTTTGTGGCTTCTGGCTCCTGACTTCCTGACCAGGAAAACCCTGCTTCGAGACTTTCTCCTCTCTACCATGGGAAATATGTAATTACAGGTCACTATGGGTATCCCCTCCTCTGCCAACGGACTGCGTGTTCCAAGGACAAGAGCCAGCCCACTCTACTCTAAGTGGTAGCACTGGATATGAAGCTGGTATCAGTGGGTGCAAGATGACTGGCCAACTGAATGAGTTCATGCAGTGTGTAGAGGTTCCCTGCCTGCTTCCCTAGGCCCTCTGTCTTGGCTGGAAAGGCTGCATTTTAGAGGGTTTTGTGGGCTCTGGGGAAGTACCCCACCTGATCTGACAGTACATGTCCACCCTAGTTGTTGGAGGTAGCTGGTTGTAACCAGAGAGGATGTCACAAACATGTAAACCAAGTTTGTGGGCTTGCTAGGTACACCCAGACATATCCTACATGGTGTTGGTAGGCTGACCCCTGTATGTAGTCATGGGCCTCTCACTACTCCCACACAAACAGCCAAGAGTGACCCAGTGACATAGGCTATCTAGGCCCTAGGCCAGGACCTCACACCTTTCTCAGAAGCCCCACCCCTTGGAGGTGGGTGCCGGTGGTCTGATGGGGCGTCCACCGGGCTGGATATAGCATCTCTGTGCGGGCAGCAGGCAGCTAGCCATCTCGCTGCCCACACAGATGTCTCTTTATGCTCCAGACCTGACTTGCGGCTCCTGGCTGCCTGGGAACAGAGGGGGCGCTGTGCACACTAACCAACCTGTGTCCTTGGCTGTGGGGTGAGGTGGTAGGCAGAGGTGGGGTGGTGGGTAGGGAGGACACACATGGGCCTCACCCTCTGCAGCTCATAGCAACATGTCAAAGTGGGCCTGCTGATCACAGAACTGGGATGCTGCTCACCCAAGCCCCATCTCCCAGACTCCTCAGAATGGAACCTTCAGCTGCTCCAGGGTGAACAGCTACCCTCATTATTTGCTCCACTTTCTGTTCCTCTTGTCACCCATCTTTTGCTGTGGGGTAACATGACAGGCATGCTCTGTACCTCTTGTCCCAGAACCCTTTGTAGGACAGCCATGCCCCTTGCCCTCTGGATCCCTGACAGACTTGCCTACCCTCCGAACCCCTTTGCAAAAATCCAGATCTTCCTGGAAGAAGCTTCTGAGAAGGAGGGTTAAAGGCGTGGCACTCCCCATATCAGCCTGGACTGTTTGTTTTCTTGGGAGCACAGTAGTTAGGGTGACAGCCTTGTGTCCTGGTGCTTTCTGGGTACTGGACCACAGGCGCACTACCTCACCTGAAACTCGGGCTGCTATTTCACAGATAAAGATCTGGAGGTGAAGAGTACCTTAAGGTTAGGGTCCCTGCAGGAGCTGTTGTGGAGGGCTTTGGCCGTCCCTGTTCTGGGCCAGCACAGTTATCCCTCGAGGCCATAGGAGAGGGAAGGGATACAGAGCAGTGGAGGAGGGAGAACCAAGAGCTGAGGCATGAATGGATACGCCGAGGACGGGAAGCAGCGGATGAGGAGCGGGCGGGGAGGCAGCATGCTGCCAACCCAAACAGCCCAGCGTGCCTCAGCCCGGCATTTAATCCACAAAAATTTCCATCTGCTTCTGGAGCCCTTGGAACCCAAGCAAGGAAAGGCCGTTCCCTCAGCAAAGCAAACAGGCCTCCGTGTGCGTAGCGATTCCCTGTGCTTGCGGCCCCAGTCGAAAGGCAGAGTCAGCCATTTTGTAGATGAGGCCCTCCAGGCCAGGTGAGGTCCACCTGCATCCCAGGCCTTCAGTGGGTGAGCATGGAGAAGGGGCTTGCTGTATTAGCAGGTTTCATGGCAAGGATCTACTGGATCCACCTGCCATTCAGTGTGGCAGCTACATGCCACACTGAGGCCCAGAAGGCTTTCCCCATCAAGAGAGTCAGTCCCACTGTGACACCATCCAGACCTGGCCCTGGCTGTCCTTTGCTATACCAGGTGTTTGCAATGGTCTCTGTGTACCCTGAGGGGTGCCCCTAAGTGTGCCTCATGCCTGCTATCCCCGCCCTGTCCACTGCCTGCCTTAACCAGCCCATGGTTTCCGGAGCTCCCAGGGCCAAGGCCAGGGCCAGGCACGGCTGGCTGCCCCTTTCTAGGCTGGTCCTTTCCTAGGGAGGGAGGGATGGCTCTAGGTTGGAAGATCTATTTTTGGTGGTGACCAAACTGCTGCTTAATATGCAGAGCTGGAGCAAGCTAGGCCCTGGCCCACAGGGTGACAAGTTTAAAAAGAGGCTCATTTTGACCAAAATACATGTTTTTCTGAGGTTGGCCAAGGAGGCCAGGCAGGGCTGGCCACACGGACACAGGCTCACACCACCCTCACGTCCTATCCCCTGTGGACAGTACCCACTGCCTCCCTTTACAGAAGCTACTGATTACAGATCACCCAACAGCCCTGCTGAAGCCTGGGGCCCTCGCCTGCTGCAGGCTGACACATGTGCCTCTGTCTGCTGCCCGCCCTTCTCCCTGCCTCTCAGAAGTAGTTGCACTCACAGAAGTTGACACGGGCTTGAGCTAAATTTTTAAAAAATGTAAATTTCCTCTCTAGCCAATATTTGAGGCCTATAAATAGAGTCACTCAGGAGAGCTGGTGTAGGGCGGGGAAGTGTCTCTCACACAGACAGGGAGAGAACCATCCCAAGAGAAAGGAGTGTAGGGGGAAAGGATGATTCTGGGGTGGGGGCTGCTGAGGACTGGTCACTGTCGCAGTGGGGGAAACTGAGACCCAGATTTGGGAGGATTGCTCAGGGATACATACATAAGAGGTTGGGACAGAGCCAGTTGCTCCTCATGCTCTCATGCTCACACTGTGAGCTTGGTGGTCAGTCATCAGCTCAGTGGTCACACCTGGGCCTCTTGGCTCTAGAATATCCACACAGTATTGCCCAGGTCACAAGGCCCTTGCATATAATGGGCCTCTGGCTGGGGATCCTCTATCAGCACTGAGTGTCAGCAGCAGAGCTTGTAGCCTAAATGCTGGCTCCAAAGGCATTAAAGGAGGCCCAGGTTCTGGCCTGTGTAACACAGGCAGGTGACAACGGTGCAGGGTTTGTGGTGTACCTTGTGTGCACAGTAGACAGAACACAGATGCAGCATACCTGGGCAGAGTCCAAGTAAAGGAACTATAATGACCCTTGGCATGGGGGGTCAGGGGCTAGGGGAGCCTAATGGGGGCTTGAGATAAGCACTGAGATTATGCCTACAGCAAACCAGTGTGGTTCTCCCACAGGCGAATGATCCCCAAGTCAGGCCAGACAGGAGACCCGGGGGGACACACACTCTTCTTTTAATTTCTCCAAATTCATAACTGACAGAGTATCCTCTCTGTCTTGGATAGAGAAGAAAACTTAGGCTCAGTGAGCACAGTGGGGGGGTGGTGGCTAAAGACAGAGGGAGCCATCCATGTCCCATATCTAGCTGCAGTTTTTGAGGTCCAGATGATGTCCTTGTCATATGGATGAGAGAGGAGGTTCCTAGTCCCTTCAGTCCCTTCAAAAGACTGTCGTGGGCTGAAATGGGCTCTGAGACTTGCTGTCAAGATAGGCAGGGTATAAGGCCATTTTCATGCTGACTGTTATTGCTTGGCTAGTCTGTAGGCCTGGGAAGAGGGGGAGCAGAGAGTGCCTAGCACATAAGGTGTCAGGTTGGGATAGTCCTGGAACCATAGCAGACTGCAGTTAGATGGTTAGAGGACCAGGGCAAGGAAACCAGCTGGAGATTGTTGCTACCTTCTTTCTGAGGCAACTCTGTGAGTCAGACATAGCTTTCCTTCCAATGCCAGTCCAGGAAGAAGTATCCAGAGGCCGCTAGGCATCCGCATCTCCTGCTTGAGCAAACTGAGAGCCATCTACTGCCCTAATAGTCTGCTTATGGTTTGTTATACCACAGTCATCTGGGGAAGAGCAGGGTCATGAGGCCTCCAGCTATGCCCTTTGGGTAATAGCAACATCCCTACAGAGTCATATACTATGTCCAACTGGCCACAGTGCTGCAGAACACAGTGTCAGAAAGAAGTCAGTGTGACCAACTCCTCTTCTCCCATGGCTTCTCAAGGTTGCAACCTAACAGTCAACAGTGCCTTTGTACACCCAGCCCTCTGCTGCACCTGGTACTTCTCCTCAACCTATAGGTTGAAAAGGTACATGAGTGTCCAGTTCTCACAGACTTCCCTAAGCTTTTCTACTGAGCCTGAGCCTGAAGGGAACCTGCTCCACTAAAAAAGACAGGAAGCCTGTGACTCACACTATGCTACCCATTGTGGCTGTGGTCATTTTCTTACATGTTGACTTCCTTCTGGGAGAGGTTAGCAGCAGACACTTCCCTATAACCTTACTGGGATCTTTTGCAAGGACACTTCTCAAACTCCAAGGTAGCCTGAAGGCAGAAAGGAGTGGCTTACAGGACACAGGCCTGGCTCCTAGAGACCAGCACTGTGACTCTTTAGGTTCTCCTCATGAGTGGCTTCCCTCAGAGTGTTAGCTAGGCACAGGGACTCCCCAGAAGCCATGCCCACTCCCACCCAGGACCGGGGTGGTAGGGCGCTATGTCAAATGGTGCTTTCATTATAGGTTTATCTTTGAAACCCTAGACAAAACAGGGCTTGTGTGGTTTGACTAAAGGACCAGCACCTCAGGACTCCACCATCCACTAAGACAGCTCCTCAGGAAAGAAAAAATACACGAACCTTAAAATAACCAGTTCCCAGAATAGCAAACGAATGCCGGCTTCTGAAGGGAGCTCTTTGATCGTCTGGAGCCCCATGCCTTTGCCTGTTTACGGCCCTGTCACTCAAGAGTAGCCCAGCAGCAAGGCAAAGAGGGGTGTTGGAGTGGGGCTGGGGGACAAGTAAGAAGGAGAACTTGGTGGGGGAGGCAGGGCTGTGGTGTGTCCTAGGCTGCCCCACTTTCTAATGCAACCAGTCTGTGCAGGTAGCAAGGCTCTTAATGGCGGCTGGCAAATCAGCCTGGAGTATGGCCTGTGGGTTCCAGGCTATGGTCCTCTGGGACTTAATAGGCTTAGGAGAGAGAGCCCAGGGACATCCTACTAGGATGCTTTCCTGGGTAGATGGGGGTTCAGAGGCAAAGATGCTGTCTCTTATCCCTCTTCCCCTCTGTGCCACCTCCACTTGGCCTTCCCACTCTCCTGCTGGTGTTCACAGAGCTTCTGGTCTCCATGTTAAGTCCTATGAACGCATCCAGCAGCTTAGTCCCTACCCCATATTATCTTCAGAAAAACTGGGTTTTAATGACATAATTTTAATAAATTTAAATCTAATTACACATAGATGCTTAACTAAGCTTTAAGGACATTTAAAGAATCTCCTTTTAGACTGGGTATGGTAACTCAATACCCATAATCTAAGCATTTGGGAGGCTGAAGCAGGGGAATCACTGTGTTTTTAAAGCCAGTTTTAGCTGAACAGTAGGTTATAGGCTAGCTTGGGCTACAAAGTGAATTTTAGGCCAGCCTGGATTGCAGAGCAAAACCTAGTCTTAAAAACAAAGACAACCAAATGTCCTTTCCAAGTTGTAAATTTTATGAAGTCTTAATACAACCCCAGAAGCTCTCATGAAAACCCAGCTTTCAAATTGAGATGGGCCATGTGTACAAAATTCATCTGGCTTCTGAGGACTCAGAATAAGGGAAGAGAAGCAACTTTTTAAATAGTTTCTGTATTGATTATATTGAAATCATAGTATTTGGGGTCTCCAGAATTAAATTAAATAAATGACTGTGATTTTAATTTCATCATACTAGTTTTTAGAGCAGCTACTGAAAAATAAAATATCCGTGTTTAGCAGTCAGGAGCTGACCAGACAGTAGGAAGACTAGAGGCTGAGGACTTGGAGATAAGAGCTTCCCAAAGGCACCCATGCACCATGAGCTTTGGTTTCTACAATCTTACTAGTGACTCTGGGCATTAGAACCTGGGAGTCTCAAGGCAGAAACTGTCAGCAAGCTCAGACCTTCAAATAGCTCAGTGGGAAAGTCAACAAAATTAGCCCACTCCCTGAGAAGACTGTCAAGATGGCTTTAACTGTTAAGAGGAAGGGAACAGTTTTTGCCCTGGGAAGTTATATCCTCAAGCTAGTTACAGCTCTGATTAGAGCTCAAACTCTTATCATCTGAGTGGTCTGGAAAATCTCTGAGCCTAGGACTGAAAGGCCAGGCTGGATGTATGCCCATATGTATAGCAACAGGGGAGGGAATGAAATCAGGCACCTCAGACAAGGCAGCGGGTGTGAGAAAGAAGGAGATAAGACTGCTGGTTGTATTTTAAAAACCCACACATGCGCAACACACAGACACACAGACACACACACACACACACAAAGAGAGAGAGAGAGAGAGAGAGAGAGAGAGAGAGAGAGAGAGAGAGAGAGGAAAAATTTAAAAAGCACAAAACCTCCCAAAGTACAATATCCTTTATGACTATAGATACAAGCCAGGCATGGTGGTCCTGGAATCTCAGTATGTGGAGGGAATCAGGAAGGATCATAGTGAATTTGAGACCAGCTTGGGTTACACAGTAAGTTCTAGGCCAGCCTGGGATAGACTATACAAGGAGACTCTGCATTAACCCCCATTTCCCCATCTCATTGTATGTGTATATTTATCTTCATATACATAAATACAAATGTTCTTGCCACAATGTAACAACCTGACCCCTGCAAAATTTAAAAAAAAAAATCTTTCATCTACTGTGACCAAATGGGGTGTGTCCCAGGAATGTGAGGTTGATTTAGCACTCCCAAAATCAGTGGCTGTGTCATACTGTATTAATAGAATAAGGGGTTAAAAACCACATAGTCACCTTGATAGACTCAGAAAGGACAGCTGGGGAAATGCACAATTTACTTCTGGTCAGCTCTTAGTTCACCCGGCATAGGAGAACATATCCTGAACTGACAGGAAGCATTGGTGAGAACTCCAACACCATCCTCATCCTTAACGGCAGGTGACTGGAGGCCTCCTCCCAGGAGTCTCCAGTCATTCCTACACATAACTGACGTTCAAGCTAGGGCAAGGGTGATGGGAAGGTGGCGAGAGCAGGAAGGAGGGAAGGAAGGAAATGAAAAGCATTTGGACTGGAGGGGAAGAAGTAAGTTTGCCTTCATTATCTGTAGCAGGAGTGGAAAATCTAACAGAATCAACAGCAAGAACAAAACACCAAGACTAAGAATAGCAAGTATGGACTTTCCCAGATCAGCCAAAGATTGAGTTTCTAGCTCCAGGAACATACGATCTCAAAGTGAAATTAAGAAAAAACAATCCCAGTAGCAATTGCATGGTGAAGAAAACAGAAGTGAAGTTAACAACAAAAAAAGCTTACACAACATTTACGTACCCCAAACTACAAAAAAATTTATCAAAATTTCTCATCTCAGATTTTGGTTGAGGCAGGTGGATTTTTAATTTCATGGTATAGCTAGCTAGTTTCAGGGTAGCCTGGGCTACAGGGAAAACAAAAAAACCCTGTCATAACCTTACCTCCAAAGAACTCAAAGTAAAACAGAGATAGCATGTTCATGGTCTAAGATGTCTATTTCCCTAAATGGATTCATAGATTCAATAGAAAATCCCAGAAGCCTGCCACCCTGCCTACCTGCCTTTTCTCCCCCCAATATCTCTTTTAAAAATAAAAAAATACAAGTTCATACAAAAATTCATATGAAAACTTCTAGGTCCCATACCAGGCTAGGAAAAAAAAATCAGAATATTTTCACTACTCAATTTCAAAACTTACTGCAAAAATCCAATAACCAAGAGAGTGTGGGGCAAGGATATGGACCAAGAGAACAGAATTGAAGGTCCATAAAGAAACCCATACATTTATGGTAAATGGATTTTTTTCTTTTGAGGTAGCACAGGCTGACTTTAAACTTAGTATAAGGTTGAGTCTGCTTTTGAACTCCTGACCCTCCTGCATCAGTTTCCCAAGTGCAGGGATTAAAAGTGTGCACTACCATGCTTGGCTTGGTTAATTGGTTCCTGAGAAAGATGCCTTTGCTGCTTGATTAAATAAAAGGTCTTTTTTGACTAATGGTGCCGTGCAACTGAATATCTGTAAGTGAAAGAGCAGCTGTTGTGTACTGGCTGGTAGGCAGATATTAAAGACTCTTAGACACCAGTCAGAGGTCAGCTTGGGCGATGTCTTCTTTTGTTTGTTTTTATTTTCTTTGTTTGAGACAAGGTCTCAGTATGTAGATCTGACTGACCTAGAGGTCACCATGTAGACCAGGCTGGCCTTGAACTCATAGACATAGGTTTGCCTCTGACTCCCAAGTACTGGGATTAAAGGCAAGTCCATCATGCTTGGTCTCTGAGCTATATACCTTTAAGAGGCTAGGAAGATAGCTCAGTTGTTCAAGTGCTTGCTGTGTAAACTTGAGAACGAGTTTAGTTCCCAGTTCTCACATAAGAAGGTCAGGCATTGTAATCCTAGAGTTGGGGAAGAGACTAGTGGGTCCCTGGAGTGCATTCACCAGCCAGCCTAGCAAACTTGGTGAGCTGCAGGTTAATCTGAGAACTTTTCTCAGAAAATGGATGCTTGCTAAAAAATAACAGTTGAGATGTTTCTCTGGTTTCTATATACATACACACCCACACACGTGTGTACCTGCACACATATATGCACAGACATACACTAAGCCAAGTAAACAAAAACTTAGATTTCATCCCATGGAGTACCCTCAAATTGCCTCAAAATCTAGGCCTTAAATACAAAAGCTCATTCTATACAATTTCTAGAAGAAGAAAAAAAATAAAAAAATAAAATGTTCATGACCTTAGATAGGGCAAAGAGATCTAAGACCGTCCAAAGCAGGAACCATACAAAAGACAAATTGGACTTCATTAAAATTAAAAACTTCTGAGATTTAAAAGACAATTCAGAAAATGAAAAGACGGCCGGAGATTAGGAGAAAGTATTTGCAAGTCATATGTCTGATGGAGGACTTGTACCCAGAACATATTAAAAACTCCTGCCACTCGACAATAGAGCGCAGTACCTAATTGGAAACCGGGCAAGAGAGTTGAATAAACATTTCACCAGAGAAGACTATGAATGGCTAATAAGCACATGAAAAGTTGCTCAACATCATTAGTCATTAGGGAAATGCAAATCAAAACCACAATGAGATACCATTACATACTCACTAACAGGGCTGAAACAGAAAAGCCAAGCAGACCGCCTGGTTGCAAAGCTGAGAAAAAGTGGGCCGTTTACACACTGCTGATGGGAAAACAGGGCAAAACCAAACCAAACCAAAACAAAACAAAACAAAAACAAAACTTTAGAAAGAAGTCTAGCCGTTTTCCTAGAAAGCTAAACAGAAATTTACCCTATGACTTCTCAGAAATGATAGATCAGATGGATAAAGAGATCCCAGCGAGGATACAGAAGATTTGAACAAAACAATGAACAAGCTTGTTCTAGCGCTTGTAAACACAGCCCTGCATCCACTGACTGCAGACTATGCCTCAAGCACTCGTGGCGGTGCGGTACAAAGACTGAGCGCGTGTTTTGCTATAAAACATCCTTCAAAACATTCCAAGGTCTTGATATCCCAGGACCACTTTCTCTGACAGTGAAGCAATGTTACTAGAAAGTTCTACCACAGTAATAGCAATGATGAAAACCACATAGTTATGCTGCCATGGCATAACTCTTGGAATAAACAAGAGATGGTGGAGATTAGAAAAATACACCATAAGCAGATGAAAGCGAAAGCAAAGCACTATCGAATGCGGGGGGCCTGGTGCAGCACTGTGCGCCTGTCACCCCTGTGACTGAGGAGACTGAGGCAGGACCTCTTGAGGCCAAATGGAGCTACATAGTGAGATGCTGGCTCAACAAAAGTGGTGTGTGCCTTTCCAGGGCTACTTATGGGGAAAAAAATTATAGTGTGAATGCTACAAATAGCTATCATGCTTCACAGGCCTCAAAAATCTAGAAAATCCGGAGATTAATAATTATCTAGCTTAAGAAGTTAGAGAGAGAAAAACATATTAAGGCAAAGTGATTAGAAGGAAAGAGAGATAAACAGAAGTGAATAAGCAAGATAAAAACCCACAGGTAGGAAGATCCACAAAGCCAAAAGTTCGGTGAAAATAGCAGCAAAACTGGAGCGCACACGGCGGGCTGGGTCACCGTGGGAACCAGTGCGGTGCTGATAAACGACAATGGGGGTAAGAGAGGAGGCAAAATACAGAAGCCACTAATACCAAGTAAACACCAACAAATTGAAAACCAAGATAAATGTACAAACTCCTCAGCTCTGCTGCTTATCAAAACTGACACAAGAAGAAATAAAGAGCCCTAGTAGTTCCTAAACCTCAGATCCCTGTAATCAGTAGTTTAAAATGTTCTCACAGAGGAAACCACAGTCTGGATGGTTTTTCCTTGAAGTTCTAACAAATATTTGAGAGATAAAATCTCACAGAAAGTATTCCAGGATTGGTGGGAACACCTCACTGCTTAATCTGTGAGACACCACAACTCAGCAAAGATGGCAGAACAGGATCACCTGGATTTGGGCAGCACTTAAGACTTATATGAGATGTGAGAGATGAGGTAGGGAAGTCTACAGTGATATTTATATAACTAATCCCCGAGTCAGAGAACGTGAAGACCTGGGCTTAGCAAATACTCAGCTAGAGAGCAAGGATGGAGCAGGGTCCAGGGAATGGCCTGGGATGACAAGGTCTCAGGGCGTAGCTGGTAGGCCTCAGGGATAGACGAGAATCCCAAAAGGCAGGTGGTGGAGGCTGGGTGGTATCCTCAAACAGGAAATAAGTATGCATGGCCTGGCTTCTAGGACAGATCTAGGCAGAAGAAGTGCTGGGTGCTGGGGCCTTTCCCCTCAACCCATGCTCCTTGCCCCGAGATGCCCTGTGAACAGGGTCTGGAAACTAGAGCTCCCCTGTGTCCAGCTTTGAGCCACAAACATTTCCTGCAGAAACCAAGAAAGTCAGTCTCTTGGCCCCACTGTGCTCTGCATATCAGCACGACAGTGTGAGCTTGGCTTGTAAAATAAACACTGCAGCAAGTCCAGGTCCAAGAAGAGCTAAGAACACTATGGGGAAGGTGTGGGTTCTGAAGAGAGCCAGGGTACCCTAGGGAAGCCTAGGTAGGCCAGGCATCAGTAGTGGGGGGAAGGAGCTAGACTCCTGGGTTCCTATTACAGGGATGACAAGGTGGCTTGTACCATCTTGAATTGCCATTAGCCCTGACTACTTTAGCTAGTGGACAAGGACACTGCCCCTACCCAACCTTGGTTCTCAGAGTTGATTTTAGCTTCATTTCCAAAGGACTATCACACTTCTGAAATGTTCTTCTCTTATTCACATCTGACTGCTATAAGGGCCAGCTTGTTGTATAACTAACTGTGTGACAGGAGACTGCTGGATTTCTAGAATAAAACATAATCAATGACCAAAGCAGAAAGTGTTTAGTGGCTACATGAAGGTTGCCCATGGGCATGTTCTCCCTGGTATGGGTCCCTGGCCTGGACCTTAGGAAATTCCTGGTCAGGAACCAGCTGGCCTCCCCTATGAAGCCCTTATAAGTAGACATCCCACATTTCTTTGGTCCTTAGCTTGATCCTCTCCTCTAGTGGGATTCAGCTGTTTGTGAGTGGGGTTCAGCCCCTGTGATGTGGGTGGCCTATGGTGGGACACACTTCACAGCTGAGGGACTAAGCTGAGTTAGGCAAGTTGCTGGGCACTAGAGACTTGACTTTGGCCAGTCTGTAGCTGGCCTGGAGGGATGGGAGGGAGGGGCTGTCAGCAGGGAAGCCCAGGGGCTCTGGCTGGGCTCAGCCAGGCTGGCTGGCACTGGCTCTGTTCTGGGACTGCTGGGCTCCCAGGGATTTCCTGTCCCTTACTTCCCAAGGTCAGCAGGATTGCGCTTGGGTTGTTTCTGGTCCCGATGGTTACGTTGATAACTGCGATAACGTGGGGCCCGGCCATGCCATCGTGCCCTCTGGGCCCAACAAAGCTTTTTCCCAGGGTCTGTCCCCACAGGGGGCAGTGGTCCCGGACAAGGGAGGGACTGGGCAGGCTGCCATAGGCTGTTTGGGTCAGTGCATCTTGACAGCCTCTTGATGTACAGTGGGGGTCCAGGCTAGAGCCCTGGGAGGAGCCTTGGTTCAGTGTGACCATGGCCTTGTCAGAAGACCCACTCCTCCATCTTAACCATCTTGAGGTAGGGAGTGAAAGTGAAAAGCCCATTAGGTGTTTGCTACAGGATCCCAGCATTCTTGACAACCTGGCTCAGAGCCCAGACAGGGTCAAGGTCACCAGGACCTCTGAGCATCGGCCTAGTTTTGTTCCTAAACCTTGATCCCAGAGACCATGGGTTCTGGAAAACCAGTTCTTTGTTGTTCTGATCTGATGAAGTACTGGCACATACTTCTGCCTCTGCCCCTGCTCCTGCTCTTGGGTCAGTACAGGTTCCACCATGGTCATATAAAGCTGTGACCTGGTTCTTAAACCCTAGACTGCTGCTAGGCAGCCATATATTAAGCGGGAAAAGAGGACACTGATTTTAGGAGCTATTCTCTATCATCTCTGTCACTTACAAGAGACACCAGGTTTCTGGTCTGGGCTTGAGGGATAGCCTGTCCTATAGGTAATGGGCAGAAGGAGAAAGCTAAAGCAGTTTGTATGGAGTAGGAATTTGTGGTGGAGAAATTTTCCAGGACTGGAGTTAGTAGACTGCCTTTAAATTTCTGGGCTAAGAAGGCTCACATACCTAGGATATGGTTGGCAGTACCCAGGAGTTAGGGGACTATCTTGATTCCTGTCAGCAGTTATGAGTAGTCAGCAAAAGTGGCCTTGACCAGGTAAGAGTTGTGGCTATCTGAGGAGGTGTAGGGGACTCAAACCAGGGTGTCTGTCACTAGTACAATGGGCCCATGTGCAAAGAGAATGGAAAGCCAAGGTTATTCCTTGATCCTATAGACAAATAACAAGGTTCCTAAACCATTGCTGAGCTTAGGCCTTGTGAGTTGAACACTCTTAAGTATCTTTTCCATCCGGGCAGACATGTACAATCTCTGTTCTCGCTGGGTGGCCTGCTGATGGTGGGCCATAGTACCTCCCTGCTCAGGCCTGGGATGCTACAGTTTAGACCAGGCCCTATAGTGAGACTCAGTGTTGGATATATACACCTCAGGGTTTCAGAGAGTATCTGGAGCCCAGACCATGGCCCTTTCATTTATTGGCCACAGGGCTCCATGGTGGCCCCAGGCTGGGGACATTTGTGCCAGCAAGGAGTAGGGAGGCTTCAAAGCCTTATCCTATGTGGGCCAAACTACCCTTGCCTACCTGCTCAGTTGCAGCCCATATTGAGAGTCAGAGCCAGATGTTGCTAGAGCAACCCGGCAACAACCACACTCACCACTCAACTGAAATTCCACTATTTTTAGCTTCCTAGTTATGTTCAGATAAAATCCATGTATACAGACTTGGGTTGTCTGGCAAGATAACAGCACACCTCAAACTGCAGAGACTTCAAAAGAGTAGCAGTGGGTTATACCATGTGCCCAAGAGAGGTTCTCCTATGAATCAAAGCCTCCAGTGGCTCATGAAAGATAGGATGGTGGGCACAGAAGCTGGGGGGCAATGGAGTAGCCTAATTGTCTAGCTAATGTCAGCTCTGACAGTTTGGAACATAAGATTGTGGGAAGCCAGAGCACAAGGAGCAGCAGCACTCTACAGGGTATGTACTCTACCGTATGTGGGAGCCTACAGTAGTGGATACTAAAAATAGCCTGGCCAGGCAGAGCCAGTGTAGCCTAGCACACTAACTTGAGCTGGATCTACTCCACCAGTCAGGTCCAGGATAAGTAGAGGCTGACACCATCCAGGAATCCACCCCAGCCAGGTTCTGAGTCTTCTGAAGGTTTGGCCTGTCCAAAGCAAGGACCTTAGACAACTGGCTTATTTGGAGGCTGGTGTCAATCTGGTTGCAGCCACCTCCTGGCTAAGACACAACCAGGAGGCTCTTAGAGCTCTAAGGGTAAGGAGTGGAGGGGGAAAGCCAGGTCATGTTTAAGGCTTCAGTGCTTTGTAATCTCACTTCTTCCTTTTCAGGGCAGGGGCAGGGCTACAGACCTTGGGACACCAGGCAGAAGCAGCCAATAGGTAGGTAGGCTTCTGACTTTGCAGGCATGCAATTGTGAAGTGTATTGCCCAGTCACCATGCATAGTGCTTCTCAAGAATGTCATTGAGGAGATCAGAGGCGTGTAGCGCTAAGTAGGGCACTTGGGGTACTGTACTGGCCAAGGACAGCAATCAGACCTGACAGAGTTGATGCAGAAACCTACCTTGTCTTCCACCCTGTTCAGACGGGCCCCGATGGTGTTGCTGCCACGGTCTTTGCTCTTTTCTATTGGGTAAAGCACAAAGTCAGCGGTCTGGGCTGTGGGTGTGGGCTCAGGAGCCTAGGGAGCAGGAGACGGGGTAGGGGGGGAGTGGTGAACGCTTGAAAATACAAGATGTCCTTTAAAATTCTCTTGTGGCTGGGACACTAGGGGTTGAAGGAAGGAGATAGTATAATGACGGAGTCTATCTAGGCTCCAGACTTGCTCCTCCTGGCTTTGGAACACCTGAGTATCTTCTAAGTGGGACAAAGCACTCTCTATCCAGGGGCTGACTCAATTGATTTGTGATACTTACTGGGCTTGGTCACATTACCAGGCCAGGGTGTCTGCTGCTTCTGTGGTCCCCAACATTAGATTATGCCCCATAGTCCTGTTTGAATCTCAGTTAGCCTTGTCACCAGGAATGTGCCTTGCTTTGTCCTTCCCTGGTGTGGCTTAGCCCCTTGTCTGGATGACCTGAAGATTCCCACCAAGCTAAGAACTAGCCCATACCATGTCATTATACATTCCTGAACACCTCAGCCAGGAAGCAGCCCCTACTCCATCATGGCCCCTGAAACTTTGCTTATCTGACCCATGCTTCATCCCAGGTCCTTCTACCACAGGAAAATGGGCCCTTGGTTCTAAGTAGCATACACAGAGTTTGGCCATGAGGCTTTATAAATCTATCATTTAGAGGGACACAGTGGGCTCTGTCATCACTAAACATCCCTTTATGTCTAAACATCCCTTTATGTAGACTGTTTACAGCCATTTTCCCTAACCTGGGGTCTGTATCTTCTGGCTTTTACACAGGAGGCCCTAAGGAAGATGAGAGACAGACAGGAACAAGAAAGAGAATCCCTTGTGGACTTCCCTGTCTAGGTACCAGTGTGAACACCCACCTGAGATAGGGATGAACAAAGATGGCTTCCCAATGGACTGATCCAGCCTGGAGAGAAGAGAGGGACATGAGCTCATACAATGACTGAGGCACCACAGAGACAGGCCATAATGTCCAGGAGGACAGACAGCATGACACCCACTCCAGGGTTATCTGCTACTGCCTCTCCAAGACCCCTCAAGAGGTACCCAAGGTACCCACCAAGGCCCTATGGGCTCATACTCATGAGAAGGCCAGGCAGGAAGTTTAAAAATGAGGAACAGAATCTGGGCTATGTAGGCTTCCCCTCTAGATGAGGTGAGTATAGAGTCAAAGCAGGGAGGTCTTGAACCTTTGACCTTGTCTATGGAAGGGACAGTCATAGTCTCCCAGCTGTACTCCAGGATATACGGAGCTAGGTCTGCAAGCTAGCTCATGAAGCTAGCCTCCTAGATTCAAACCTGTGCTGGGCCCCAGGGACTTTGATGGAAATAGGATTCAAGACCATGTTGGCTCTAAATGGTCAGAAACCTTAGCTCCACCCCAGTAGCAGGAAGATCTATGGATTGAGGGGTGACCTAGAGGTAGAGGTCACTAAGAACTCTTTCTTTCCCTGTGGAGTTGGGGCAGGGTCTCCTGGGATCATCTCTTCCAACCCAATTCTGTGCTCACCTTCTCTGTAGTTCTTTAATGCGCACCATAAGGTTGAGGTGGCCCTGCGAGTACTGCTCGATGACATCCCGCACATCATAGGGCTTTCGTGCTTGCTGCAGGCCAGAAAGACATGTGTCACTTTCTCCTGAATCCTGTATGCTCAATTCTAAACACAGGCAGTGATGGAGTGGGGCACAGTGATAGGGAGGAACGGCTTAGAACATACATAGTAGCAGGCTTGACTCCCAAAGGCTGCCAGTTTAGCTTGTTTGGGCTTTTCTCTTCTGTCAGTTCACTGGTAGGACTAGCCAGCTCCTACTGGCCCTCTCTGTTCCAAGCCTCCTCAGGAAGAGTTGGCCTAGTGGCTAGAGACATGGTGCTGCATCTCCACAGTTCATCTGTGCCCTAGACTGACTGTTGACACACTCGCTGCTTCTCTGGGAGTGGAGACAGAACAACATATGTCCTAGATGTCTCACAATGCCACACAGACTTTCCATAAGACAGCCTAGCTCCCATGAAGGAAGGACCTGCCATGTTCAGGGCCGTTCTAGGTACCAGGGTCACCACATCTTCTGTGGCCTACACACCCAGGGACTATTGTGTCCAAGCTTGGGATGACACTTAGGCAGATCCTTGGTCCCGGACATATGTCACTTATGAAATTCTACTAAGAACTACATACTTGATAGTCTCCAGGTCTTACTATCTTCTATAAGACAGAGCTACAAGCCCCAATCCTCCCTTCTCCAAGATGAGTTTCTGAGCCTTGTTTCTGTCTTCTGTAAAACAGGATATGGAGTCTTGTTCCTCTTTCCTGGAAAATGGGTTGTTGAAGTCTACACTGCTACTTCTAAAAGAGACTGAGAATAAAATAAGATCTAAAATGAGAACTGTCAAGGAATCCTGATGCAGCACCTTGTCAGTCAGAGGTGGTCATGACTGAGTCCAGGGCCAGACTCCCTCCTTAGCGCACACTGAAAGGGATCCTAAGTAATAGGGGAGAGATTTGTGGGAGAAAATGCTTTATAAGGTGTGTGGCCCCTCTAGGCATGCCTGGTGACATATGAGGTAAATGAGCAACAGACGCAGAAACTATAGTTTGAGGCAGTGCAGGCCTGGATCAGGATCTGTTGGCCTGTGGATGCCCTGAGAGTCTGAGAGCCCAAGTGAACATGGATAACTCTGCCAGCCTCTGCAAACATACATGTTTTAGAATATGTAGTGGGGAGATGTGAGTATGCCAGCCTGCAGGAGGGTGGGGGTTGGGGGGAGGCTGTAAGCAGGGAATGGTTAAGAAAGGTCAGAGAGGGGGGCTGGAGAGATGGCTCAGCGGTTAAGAGCACTGACTGCTCTTCCAGAGGTCCTGAGTTCAAATCCCAGCAACCACATGGTGGCTCACAACCATCCGTAATGAGATTGGATGACCTCTTCAGGTGTGTCCGAAGACAGCCAGCGACAGTGTACTCATAAATAAAATAAATAAATAAATCTTTAAAAAAAAAAAAAGAAAGGTCAGAGAGCTGGCCAGTGGTGGTACACGCTTTTAATCCCCGCACTCAGGAGCCAGAGGCAAATGGATCTCTGAATTCAAGGCCAGCCTGTCTACAGAGTAAGTTCCAGAACAGCAGGGCTACACAGAGAAACTTGGTCTCAAAAATCCAAAACCACAAAACAAAACAAAACAAAAACAAACCAACCCAGAAGGATCAGAGATACCCTATCAACCAACCACCCATGGTGAGCAGCACTCCAAGCCTGCTGAGACTTGTCTTGGAGCCACTAAGCTCCCATTTAGGATCTGGTTGGGGATTGAGGAGCCTCTGTCAAATATTTGCATAGGGCTAGTGTAAGAGACCATCTTAGCTTTCTCCCTGGGTGTTGGGAGACGACTCTTAGCCCAAAAGCGGCTATCATCTTTACAGCCATTTCGAGCCATATACCCTGACAAGAGACTTGTTTTCAACAGCCGGCAATAGCTGAGCACACTCTGATAAACATCTTGTTACACTGTTTAGTGCCCCCAGCTGCAAGGTGCATGTGGTATCCATGGCTACAAGGCACGTGACGTAGTGCCGTCAGCTGTTCTTGGCCATGTGGGCAAGTCACATGGTAAAGGGTATAAATACCCAGGATTTCCTTTCAATAAAAGAGACTTGATCAGACTCTGTCTTGTATCTATCTTTTGCGTCTCTGGCCCCTCCATCCTCTCTCTCTCTCTCTCTCTCTCTCTCTCTCTCTCTCTCTCTCGCTAGACCCTGACATGTGGACCAGAGCAGCAGAACGGGCCGTTACAAAGGAACGGGCCGTTACACCTGGGCCAATGTCCCCTGGTGGTAGCAGAAGCCAGTGATGAGCCAGATAATGCGACCTGTCCAGACTGATTGGCTGTGGACATGGGTGCTCAAGACATTGGCCAGACACAAAGGCGGCTGGCCAAGGACTTTATCGGCCATCAAGGCAGGTGGGCAATCTCAGTCAGGCCAGTAGGGTGGGTGGAGAGCAGATGGGTGGATGGCTGAGGCAAGAAGGCTGGGTCACCAGGGTGGCCTGGAAGCCTTGTGGAGCCCTCCCCACAGGAGCTCCCTCTTTAACTACCTCACTCTTTCCTGGAGGCCTGCCACCACCTGTCCATGTGTTCCCAGGAATAAAGCCAGCTCATTGTGGAGCCCTTACTTTTCTCTACATAGAAGCCTCTGTACCCCACAAGGCCCCTCTGCCACCTGGACTAAGTGTATGGGTGAAAAGCAGAGAGCTGGATGGTAGGAGATGTTTGGCCTGTTCCAGAAGTTTCCTGAGCCATTCTTAGGACATTGGCTAATGTCCTGAGGCATGAAATAAACTGCAGGGCTCTGGGTCCCTTCTTCCTCAGCCTCAAACCATGTCATCAGGCAGGTCCTTTGTTAGTGACTTAGAAACTGGGTCTGCATAGGCCACTAAGATGACCTCTGACTCAAAGGGACCATAAGGGTCCCTGTGTTTCACTAGGGCACCCAGAGTCTAGAAGTGAACCCTAGAGAGCCATGAGCCTACCTACCACAACCCCATTCAACTTAGCAGTTCCTATACTGTTTCATGTGGAACCTCCTCCGTTACCTGCAGAGCCTACTTCTCTCAGCCTGGAGACCACCATCAGCAAGCAATTTCTCATGACCCTTTAAACACTAGCAACGTAAGCTACACCACTTCCTTGTAAGAGTGTCACACCCTAGCCCTACTTTTCCCTGAGAGATTGTCTTGTCACGATGTGAATCCCCATGGGGTTCCTATGCTTCCTCGCCAAGCTGGGATGAGCTGGTTCTACAGGAATGCATCTCCCTATCTCTCTTGGTGTCTCAGCAGTGGGACTGGAGGTCACATGGCTTCTAGGTAGGGGGAGGAACAGCTTTAAGTGCAGTCTCTGTGGGGCCTTTGGACCCTTCTAATCCATTTCCAGGTGCTTCCTGGCTCTGGCCCCTGCTGAGTGTGACCTTTACTCCTTTTGACAACATGAAGTCCCTAGGTTTTCCGGAGCTTGAGCATAACTTGGTCTACTTGTTGTGACGGTACCAGTGGGTGCAGGCTAACAAGTGTACAGCAGAATGTCACCATGGTACTGCTGAATGGGCACAGGGTCCCTCCAGGGTGGCAGTGAGTAGCTAGGGTGAGAAGCCACTGGATGCGGTCATTAGTGTGGCTGTTCTTAGGGCCACAACAGTTGAGGAGCTGAGGACTACAGTGAATGGGACTCATGTCACCCAAGGCTCCTCTCAGTACAATGATGACAACTCGGGATGGGGACTATACCTTAGCCCCTACCTCCTGCAGAATCTAGAGGTTTTAGCTGCCCCAGGGCTGGGGTGGGGGCTATGCTGAGGGGATAGTGGGAGCTTGTGTCAATCTCATGGCCTAGTGTGGTAGGCGTGGTCTATAACAGGGCACAGGGCTACCACTGAGATTGTCCTTGGGCAGGCTATACTAAGGTGGGTTGCCCCAGCCTTCTCTGCCCAGTGACAAGGGCTTTCCAGTAAGAGAATGCCCTCTAGCACTTGCTGCTCCTGCTGACATGTTCTCAAAGTGAGGCATAAGGCTCTCCTCCCCATGACTTCTGCTCACAATTGTCCCTGAGTAGAGGAGAAGCGTAACCTGCTGCCTTCAGGATCTCAGGAGAACAACTCTGGAGGTGTGCTGATACTATATGGATCCCAGAGCTGCAGTCTTGCCAGCTCAGGAGCCTCTGTTCACTAAGCAAGCCCTCAGGATGGATAGCTCCAAGCTAGCCGAGAACAGATGTCACTTCCTGTCCAGGTGATATTGCCAGGCTGTCAGTATCACAGTCTTGCATGGCAGAAGAAGTACTCCTATAAAGTTACTTCTAACTATCAAGGTATAGTGAGTGAGAAAGGGTCCCTGGGCCAGGTCTGGGTAGAGTGCCCTTGGAGGAGCCTGATGTTTTGGGGAGTGGTAATGATTTAAGGGGTACAGTCACAGCACGTTGGTGTCTAAGGGTGAGGGCATACTACTACTGTAGTCTTCTCAGGATCAATTGCACTGGGCATGGTCTTACCTGAAATTTCTTCTTGGCTACAAAGTACTGCATGCGCCTGATGACCTTGATGGTGGCCCGATGGTGATCCCGCAGCCTGTGGAGAAGGAAGGGCAGAGTGTGAGCAGCTTTCATGTTGGTAACCCCACAACACATGTTAAAGGTACCCCTGCCAAACATGGATAGCCTCTCCAGAAACAAGAACATTCTACCCAGGGCTTGTTCTGTCTCTAGAGAAGCTGGAAACAAGGAGTTTCTACAGGGGAAAGGGAGGGCTACCTCCCACAGATGGGGAGAATGACTCCTTTCCTGCTTGAATCTCAGAAGTTGGGTGGCTGTCTGTACCCCTAGTTTGCAAGGGTTGCCACTCCAACAGCAGAGTCAGGGAATGCACTTGGAGGAAGGAGTACCACAGACATGTTAATGAGGATCCTATTTCCTGAGACTGCTTGGATACTTTGTTGGTTTGCCTCTAAATCTCCTTCTAGAAATAAAATTCTTTTTTATAAACATCACTGGAGAAAGCAGGCCTGTGATCAGACATCTGTGTGCACAGAAACAGACTGGAAGGCATCAGGGCAATGGAGAGACTGGGAGAATCTGTCTGTGAAGCTCAAATTTGACCAGCCAGACTAAACTGCGCTGGCAACAGAGAGCTGCTGGGAGCCTTTGGGAAAGCTAGACTGGAAGCCGGGGGGCGGCCCCCCACCCCCCAGCCCAGAAAACAAGAGGCAAGAGGAAGCCAGCCTACCCTTCAGGCTCTGCTTCCTTCTCAGAGAAGTGTGGGAAATGTCTACACCAGATGGGATGGTGGGGCTTCCTGGGCTGTGAGGAAAACAGTGGAGCCTAGGCTCCAGAGCCACCAGGAGACAAGTGACAAGATTCCGGAGAACAAAGGCTATCAGGGTATCTTTTTTTCACACAATTCCCCCTTGAAAATAGCTGTGGTTCTCACAGAGCAATAGTGGCTGCTGGGAGGGAATAAAAATAAAACGGAAGCCAGCAGGCTCTTGCCACTGAGGACAGGATTCAGACACTTCTAGGATGGGGGGCCCCAGGAAACATCCAGAGGATTTGGTTGAGAGAGGCTGGCACAACCTCACATTGTCTCAAGCGTAAACTAGCCCAGATTTCTTTTTCATATTAGAGGAAAATCTGTAGAAAGATATTTTGGAATTTCTGGGTTTTGTTTTGTTTTTGTCCATAAAAGTTGAAAAATAAAGGAAAAAAAATAGATCCTAGATAGAGATCTGCAGGTGTGGTGCATTTTGCAATCTTAACTGCTAGAGGCCCTCCTCTAAGGAGACAGAGTTGTTTTCGAGCTGCTTGAATTTGAGCTGACCTTGTGACCTAATGTGGCTATAGAGCTCTGGGGAGCTCTCCATGTATGGAACCCACAGGTGTCAAGAGTGTGGCTGCAGTGGTTGAAGGCGGACGAGTGGAAGCACCCAGATTTCAGTCAGCACTGATTGTAGGTATGTGACTGAGCCATCTTGGACCACCAGGCCTTAAGCAAGCTACTGATGACTGCATCTGTCTGAGTCAGCCCAAGCACAACCACAGAGCCACCTTCCAGTGGAGCTGAGTCCAAGCTCCTGACCCATGGAGCTGTTAGCAAGACAATGACTATTAGACCACAACATTTGGTTATGGTTGGCTGTTCAGTAATAGTTAGCTGATAAAGAAATTAGAAGCTGGACCTATATTCCCAGATATTTAGAAGGCTGAGGCAGGAGTACAAGTTCAGGCCCTGTCTGTGGAACAGAGTGATTTCAAGGCCAGCCTGAACAAGTTAATGGCATCATACCTGAAGACATAGTTCAGCAGTTAAGACTACTTGTTGCTTGTACTCCCAAAGGTACTGGGTTCAGTCCCTGGCACCCACATGGTACTTTATAACCTTGGACACCAGTTTCAGGGCTCCAACACCCTTTTCTGAACTCCAAGGACATCAGATTCACACATGCTACACACATATACATATAAGCAAAACACCCATGTATGTATACAATAGAATAAATACAACTTTTAAAAAGTTAAAAAAGGGCAGAGGAGCTGAGTGTGTTGGTATGCGCCTTTAATCTCAGTACTCAGGAATCAGAGGCAAGTTCACTCTGTGAGTTTATAGGCCTGTCTGAATTACAAGAGTGAGTTCCAGGCCACAGAGTGAGATCCTGTCTCAAAAAATGGAATTGGGGCTGGGAACACAGATCAGTGGTAGAGCGTTTGCTTAGCATGAATTAGGCCCTGGCTTCAAGCCCTAGCACTGAGGAAAAGAGATAAAGGAAGGGGGTGGGGAGAGAAACGAAAGAAAAAGAAAAAGTTATTAATTAGAACTCGGAAGTTATATCAACCTTGTATAACATTTGACATTGATTTTAGGACTGAGGTTGGGGTGGCAGGTGACAGAGGGTTGGGATATATGGTGGTGTTTGTAGCTATGAGACCTCGAAGTCTGTTTGGAGGGAGAAAGAACTTTGTTTTAGGGAGGAGTATGAAGCAATGGCTTTTAATGATCACTGAAAAATCCCTGAAAATCTCTCCTTGTTCCTGCCTTGTTCCGCCATGGTAGAAGCCTATCGTATGTTCTGAGCTTTGGCCTCAAGAGACCTGCAGACTTCACTTTTACCTTCTCAGAAAAAAAAAAAGTCTGCCTCCTGGACAAGCCCAAGCTAGCTTGCTAGGAAAGCTGAGTGAAGGAAGAGAGGTGAAGGGCTCGGATGACAGCTGACAGCTTCAGGCATGTGAGGCTGACACTGCTCAGCCCCCAGCAGTGTGCCCAGCAGAGCAGCCCGAGTCTGACCTACAGAGTCATTGGTGGATAGATGGCTGTGGTTTGCATCAGACTTTCTAGATGAGAACTTTAAGATAGCCATGATGAATAGAGTCAAGAAAATAGATGAAAAGATGAGGGATTTCACCAGACGATAAAAGTTATCTCCAAATACTGAAAAAGAAATGCTATAGAAGTCAGGCATGGCAGCACATGCCTATAATTCCACCACTTGGGAGGTGGAGTCAGGAGGATCAGGAGGTTCCAGGTCACCTGCTTGGCCACATGGAGGTTCGAAGCCAGCCTGGGTTACTGGAGATGCTGTCTCAGCCACATTCAAAGTCTCCCTCTCAAGAATAAAGAAGTAAATAAAAGAAGGAAAAGAGAAAGAAAGGGTAACACAGTGGTGGAAATTAAGAACGCAATATATGGTTTGATCAAAGAGGCCATGTAGTAACAAGAAAGAAGAAAAACAATAAAAAATGATAAGAATAAGGTGACAGAGAATGTGAGTTTAAGTGAATTGACATTCCATTAAATAGATCATGATTGTCAGGATTAAAAACGATGATATGAATTGACTAAAAGTATAAACAAAGAAAAGAGAAAGGGGCAGAGAAAAAGGTAGCCTAGCCTGGTTCTCTAAACACAGGCAGCTGCAAACTAGTACCAGGCACAGTAGACTAGACAAAGAAAATTTCAGAGTTACAAAGTATCAGCTCTGGGCTAGCTATTAAAGTGCTTGTCTTACAAGCTGGAGGACCCGAGGTCCTTTCCTAGATCATATATTTAAAAAACAAAACAATCTAGGCATAGTAGCATGCCTTTGCAATCCTATGGCTGGAGACTGGAGACAAGATGATTTCTGGGGCAGCCAGTGAGAGACCCTGTCTCAAAAAGAAAAAAAAAATGGTCTGCACCTGAAGAAGGGCACTCAAGGTTGTCCAGGGTTTCCACCCACATCTATCTGAAAAAAGAAAAAGTCAGTTCAGCAGGAAAAGATCAATCCCAAATCTGATGCGCCTACAAATGTAACCTTAAAAGTATAAAGCACACAGGGAAAACAAAGTGGTAAAAGCAAATCCACAACCATGATGAGAGATTGATTGATTTGAACATACCTCCTTGGCAAAGGATACCAAAGCACTGGCAGAGCCTAATATGAACAATCTGAGTGTCAGTCTACCCTGACAGGGACAAAAGCCACAACACTGCAGGCCAGCACACACAAGTATTTACAAAGATACCAAGTGCTAGGTTTTAAAAGCAACTTTCAACAAATTTCAAATAAATTAAATGGTGTTTAGCATAGTCCTTGACCACAATAAAATTAAACTATAAATCAAAAATATTACTAGGAAATCCCCAAGTGTTCTGAAAATTAAATGATCTAAGTAACCCAAGGTCAAAGAAAAAAGTTATATGAATTAGAAAATAGTTTTAATTGAATAATTAAAAAATGCATCAAACATTACAGCTAAATTCAATGTGGAGTGTACACCTATAATCTCAGCAACTCAGGAGGCCAAGTTTTAAAGATCACAAGTTTGAGGCCAACCCATGCTAATTTAGCAAAATGGCGATTCTAGAAGTGGCAAGATGGCTCAGTGGGTAAGGGTGCTCGAGTCCTAGCCTGAAGACCTGAGTTTGATCCCAAGGACTCGCCTGGTAGAAGGAGAAAACCAACTCTCAAAAGTTGTCCCCTGACTTCCACATATGGACCATGGCACATATATCCCCCCCCATATACACATATAAACAAACATAATAAATTTAAAAATCATATCTTCAAAATTATGGACATTGTGGGGAAGATAATGCGTGGCCTAAGATGTGATAGAGGAGAAGCTGGGATCAGCTCAAGTTAAAGGCACACACACATATATACACACACACTCACACACACATACACACGGGCACACACACGTATATACACACACACATACCACATGCACACACATACACACATAGACACACACACACACACACACACACACACACACACACGTCCCAAATCTAAACCCAAAGGAAGCAGAAGGAAAGTGATAATAAAGATAAGGATATAAGTTGATGAAATAAAAAAATGAATGTTGCATTAAAGAAAATCAACAAAGCTTACATTGGTCTTTCCAAAGAGACTAATAAAACTGAAAACTTTAGCAAGATAGATGGGATGGGGTGAGGGGAAGCACAAATTACCAATGTTGGGAGTTTAAAAAAAAAAAGAACACCACCACTATGGAGTTAGAGACATTAAAAAAAAGTCTAATCAGAGAATAATGTGAACAAAAATAATTCTGATAATACAGATGAAATAGATTAACTCATCAAAACATGCTTTAAGAAAAGAAGAAATAAATACAAACTGCCCAATGTGAATGGGATTAAACTCGGAATTTTAACGATCTTTCTACAGAGAAGTTGGTCTAGATGACTTCACCAGTGGGTACTCCCCAGCACGTAAGGAAGAAGCTCCCAGCTATATACAAAGCTTTTCACAGGGCTTTTCTGAGGTGGTCTGGCCTTGATGCTCAAATCTGACGAGAATACCCCTGAAAGAAAACTCAAGGGCAATGTCTGTCCTGGATGTGGAGGCAGCCTCTAAAATCCAGCAGCCAGTGAGATCCAGGACTCATGTCAAGATGCAGGATCAGCACGGCTTAATCCAGTTATGCAAGGCTGGCTAAACATTTGAAAATCAATCAACAGAACTCACCACATCAACAGAACAAGGGAAAACATATAATCAACTCAAAAGACGCAGAAAAGCACTTGATAAAGTTCAAAACTCTAGTCCTAATTAAAAACACAACTCCTAGCAAAGTAGGAAACACAATTTAAAGAAAAAGAACAAAAATGAAAATTGAAACAAAAAAATTATCCTAAACACTGAGCACACGTCACATCATGGAAAAATCACTTTGTTCCTGAGATAGTGTGTCCCATATTTTATAACAGAGTCCATAAAGTCCCAGCCTGTGCATTAAGATGAGAAAAGGAGAGAGAAGGTAGAAGGATTGGGCTGACAAAAGGGCGCAATAGCTAAAAAGGCTTGCGTCCAAGCTTGGTGACCTGAGTTCAATCCCAGAACCCATGTGTTGGAAGAAGAAACTGACTCTCACAAGTTGTCTTCTAACTTCCTCATTCATGCTGCGGCAGGGACCTCCCACCCAGCCCCACACAAATAAAAGTTAGAGCAAAGCACTTGGGAGGCAGAGCAGGTAGATTTCTGTGAGTTCAAGGCTAGCCTACTCAAAATAGTGAGTTCAAGGACAGCCAGGGCTACATAGAGAGACCCTATCTGAAAAATAAAACAAAAAATAAAAAAACAAACAAAAATAATAAAACCCACCCACCCACCCACCCACCCAACCAACCAACCAACCAAAGAAATGAATTTAGCAGAACCCTGACCTTGCTGGGCATGGACATAGTAGCTCATGTATGTAATCCCAGAAATCTGGAGGCCAAGAAATGAGGATTGGAAGAGGAGGCAAGCCTGTTTTTACTAAAGGTTGAAAGTTAATAATCCATTGTCTTTCTGTTAGCAATAAGTAATTAGGCCATAAAATAAAGACACTAACTGCAATAGTGCCAAAGCTAATAGAGCTGTTAGATGGTTCACAGGAGAGACTTAGAGGCAGACAAGCACTGAACAGTGAAAATTGGACACTGACTTGAATCCAAGGAGGTTATAACACATTCTTATCTGTGGGGCTAGAGAGATGGCTCCTTGATAAAGGGCACTGGCTTGCTCTTCCAGAGGATCTGGGTTTGATTCTTCCCCCCTCCCCCCACCCCCAGACAAGATTTCTCTGTGTAGCACTGGAACTTTCTCTGTAGACCAGGGTGGCCTGGAACTTAGAGATCCATCTACCTCTCTCTGCCTTCTGAGTGCTGGGGTTATAGGCATGTTCCACCACTGCCTGGTCTGGGTTTAATTCTTAGCATCCACATGGCAGTTCACAACCATCTGTAAATCCAGTCCCAGGGGCTCTGAAGCCTTCCTCTGGTCTCAAGGGTACTGCATGTACATGGTGCAGAAACATATGTGCACACACACATTCATACATAATAAAAAACATTTAAAAAACCCTTGTGGTGGTTTGAATATACTTGGGACAGGGAGCAGCACTATTAGGTGTGGTCTTATTGGAGAAGGTGTGTCACTGTGTGTATGTGTGTGGGGGGAAGGCTTTGAGTTCTTCTTAGATTCCTGGAAGTCAGTCTTCTCCTAGCTGCCTTAGGAACAAGAGGTAGAACTCTCAGCTCTTCCAGTATACTCTTGTAAAAGGCTGTAGGTCCCTCTTGGGAAGGACTGGAGAAAGACTAACAGCAGAACTTTAGGTGTCTTATCAAGGTTCTTCCTCAGGAGAACTTCATTCAAGGGGTTCTGAATCTGCAAACCTGCTCAAGTCTGGAAATTGATTCACTGGCCAAGGCTGCCTTTTGCCACGATCCAATGTAGTCTTTCTTCTATTTGTTTGAGATTTTTTTTTCTGCATATACAGATTAAACAGAAATGGATTAGGCTTCCTATTTCATGCCTGGAAACACCATGATTGATTAGCCAGTACCAAAGGTCCATACAAATCATGCCATTATAAAATTTACATCTCCTGTGCTGACCATTATGGGTTAGGTCATTACGAACCTTGTTTTATCTACACTTTCCATTATAATAACTAAGATCAACTTGCCCCTGGCGATTCAATGCTGCCACCTGGCCCTTGCTACTCAGGGCCCAATTAAACCCATTGCATTCAATTCATCTAATAGAGCAACAGTATCTCCAACCCTAAGGTCTGGCACAAGGAAAAAGACCAGAACAAAACTCTTCAAATGTGCTGGTGCCCTTCTCACCAGTTTGCGTATTACAGGATCTATAAAGGACATATGTCCTGGACCTTCCCATTGTGAAGGATTAGGTTTTACAAAGCAGTTTCCCTGGGCCTTAAAAGCCCATCATCAACACTAAGCCAAGGAATATCAGGCGTCTCCAACTCCTTTTCAGTAGGCCATCTTTTGATAAATGCTTCAACCAACCATTCAAACAAATTTTTTACACATACACAGCATAAAGAAAAATTCTGGTAAAGCTTCGTGGTTGGCAGGGTAATCGGGTGGAGCAAGACCTTAGGTGTAATAAACACATCTTTGGCCACTGGCTTTTTATCACTGAAGCTGTTTTAACAGGGAACCAATGCTCTCTGTTAATGTGCTTGGGCACCACAAGAAGAGACAGACACTGTGATTCCTCCCTCACCACGGCTGCAAAGTTAGCTTAGTCAGGCCTTGAACAGGAAGCTGGAGAGACCAGGCTGTGAAAGGCCACAGAGTGTCTGCATAGCCTTGGGCTAGGTAAAGGTTTCCTTATGGACTCCTGGGAACATGAGCCATCAGAGAACAATTCCAGTAAAGCTGGACTGACAAACCGGAGGCCGCCTGAAACCCTTCATTCCAGGCCTGGCCTGAGGAGATATGACTCTGGCCTTTTTCCACCACCCTCCAGAGGCCTGAAAGTGGGTGAAAAGTGGGATTCCATGTGTATCTCACTGGGCAGGGCCCCTTCTCAATCGTGATTGTGGTCTTGAGAATCTCCAGTCTTGGCTTTGGTAACCACCAACCTGAATATATGAATGATATATAATTAAAGTATATATCTTTTAAGTTAGGTGATTCAATTAAAAAAAAAGAGCTGGTATGGTTGCACATACCTATAATCCTAGCACTCTGGAAGCTGAGGCAGAAGAACTGCTGTGAGCATGAGGTCAGAGAATGAGACCCTGTCTCAAACAAATAAGTAGATAAACTTGAGAAAGGTTACTCAGCCCTGTCTCGGCATTGTTTTACCCCATTGCTGAGAGCCCGGTATGCGGCTGTCTGCCATTAACACAGTTACATGAGCTGTCATAAAGTTCTCCTTAGTGTGAACGTCCATGTTCTCCCTGACAAGGGTGTGGCCAGTGCTAGGCCTCAGGCCTGTGGCCAGTGTTGGGACACACATTCCCTTTTCAAGGTCTGAGTACCAGAGTTTCCTGTGAGTGCAAAGCCAGACAGGTCCTTGCTCACCAGCCATGTGATTCCCCCACCTCAGAGATGATGTCATTTTCAAAGTGATGGCCGGCCATACACTGACCAACCAAATGTGCTTCCTCTGCAGTGTGGAAGCAGGATGTCTGTGTGTGTGTGTGTGTTGGGGGGGCAGTTCTTAAAAAAAATTGGACCCCTAATAACCACGGCTCTACACATACATATGAATGAAGACACAAACTCATATAAGAACACAGATGTGAGGGTCATAGCAGTGTTCTTCAGAGTAGATCTAAAAACCCATCAGTAGGCAGACAAGCACACAAGCACAGTTTCCCCATGCAATTGAGTATCATTCAGTCACACAGACTAAGAGTGGTGACATTTTGACACATATCACAAAATGAATAAACCTACAGGGCATTGTGCTAGGTAAAAAGAAGCCAGCCACAATTGACCTCAGGCTGGAGAGTCCCAGCTCTACGGAATGCTCAGAATAGCACATTGTGGAAATTGGAGATCGGTGGTTCTTTAAGGCAGGGAGGATGCGGAGTGACTGCTGATGGGTGAAGGTGGCTTTTGAGGGTGATGAAACGCTTCTAGTGGTGATGGCTGCACAGGGTGTGACCATGCTGACGTGTGCACTGAGGTGAGCTTTATGGCAGGAGTGGCTGCCCTCCAGATCTCTGCAGAGAGCTCAGCTGGAGAGAACCCCTTTCTCAGGGTGTCCCAGGAACCCAGGAAGGTACTAGTGTGCTCTGAAGTTGCTCTCATTCCCTTCCTGTGGGCACAGTAGCCCATCCTTACTTACCCCTTCTGCCCAATCCCCAGACTGTGGATCACAGGGGATGCTTCCAATAGACAAAACACAGCTCCTGTGATCCCCCACCCCACATTGCAGTCCTTGCTGCAGCTCCCTGCTACACCCGGTGATACCCACATTCTCAGGGTAGCCCACGGTTCATTATCAAAAGACAAGACAGTGAACTTTGACTCTTTTGGCAGGTCTAAGTGATATCTCATCACATAGAGTGTTCAATGGATGGTTCTTATGTCTTTGTCAAATTATTTCCATATTAGCCATCCATGTGAGCCACCCCTTGCTGGGCCCCCGCCCAGGCCAGCCATAGCAGACATTCTTGTTTGGCACTAACATTCTGCAGGGTCTCAGGGGCAGGTGGCTGCAATGCAAAGGTCACCTATTTCAACTGTCCCAGAGCGGAAAGAGGAGGGTGATTCTGTTTCCCCAGAGTCAAGGCTCTTGGGTCTGAGTGTCTGCATATACTAAAAACTTCATCTCCAAGGAGACTGTGGTGGGGCCTTTGGGAGGACATTAGGTCATGAGAGGGGCACCCACATGAATAGGGTTAATGATCTTATACAAGAAGCCTGAGGGAGTTTAGTTATCTCTTTCTGCCCTTCTGCCATCTGCCACAGGACACACAGAAGACACTATCTATGTGGCAGACATAGTCCTCACTAGATACTAAATCTGTCAGAGCCTAGATTTCTGGACTTCTCTGTCTTTAGTATTGTATACAGTAAATCTTCATTATTTGTAAATCACCTAGTCTAAGGCGTTTTGTCATAGTTAGAGCTAGTACTGAACTTGACTCTGAGAAAGGGTGCTGATGAAAGATATAGTGGCAGTGTTGGAAGGAGGATCAGATAGGGGCCTGTGAAGCACAGAAAAAGAGACTGAGGATGGCTCAGAAGACCAAAGCTTTAGAGACAGCCTCAGTCTTAGGCATGGGCAAAGGGCTGCAGTTAGGATGCTGGCAAGAATGGAGGCAGGAAAGGATATGCTGGTGAGGGCTTGGTGGAAACATGGGGGTAATAAAATAGCAAAGAATCTGGTGGCATTGTGTCACAGGACACTAGCGCTCTGTATAGTATGGCACTTCTGAGATGTGAACAAGGCAGCAGAGGCTGTCCCTCAGCAAAGGGTTGATGGTGCAGCCTGGCTTCTCTTGATTGGTTCTAGCATAAGATGGAAGGAGAATCACAAGCCAGGGACCATCACAAGGAGAGCAGAATGTACACATCTGGAGAATACTCAGCTGCCAGGAGGAAGAAAAGAATGAAATGACTCCAGGCACGGTGGCATAATCCTCCAGCCCCAGCACTCAGAAGGTTGAGACAGGATGACTGCTTAGATAGAGTTCATGTCAGTCTCGGCTAGTGTCAGGCCAGGCAGGGCCACACAGCAAGAAACACAGTAAGACCCTCTTTCAAACCAACCAGGAAGATAGAAAAGAATGAAAAGAGGCATGTTCATGAAAAAGCAGAAAGGTCAGAGGTCAGAACACGGTATGTCAGGAGGGAAAGGAGGGTGGGGGCGGGAACTGATGCTGCTTGCCAGGTGACACAGAGACCAAGAGGCATTTCAGGGAGTATAGGGCTACCTTATGCCTTACATCTCAAGCCTCTGCTTCCTGAGTTCCAGTGCAGTGGCTCTGAGATGCTCCAGCTGGGGCTTCGGTGGCCAAGTGAAGTGTCAGCACAGTGACTACCCTTCCAGTGAGTGGCAGGTCTTGGTGGTCTTCATGTCTACCATGTCTACCATGTATAGGAGCTGAGGACAGATTTGTCTCCACTCAGATTCAGAACCAGGTCAGCTCCACTATAATAATTTGGAAGCTCATAGCCTTTGTAATTTCAAAGACTAATAGAAATGGAGACCAATATGCAACAGGATGAGTCTGATCCAAGGCCCACTCATTTTGGACACTGAAGACTCTTGTATTAGTACTGGAATAAGATAAGATCTTGAGGGCACTGGGGACTCAGTGACTGTGTGAACATGTGATAAGGACATGAACTTGAGGAAACTAAGTCTGAATGCTATGATCTGGGTGGTTATACTGTGATCTGTCTGTAAGTCTCATGCGTGGATGGTGCAGTCCTGGTGTGGTGTCACTGAGAAGTGGAGTCTCTGGGAAGAGGTTAGGTCCTGATGGTAGAGCTCTCATGAATGGGATTAATAGTCTTACAAAAGAAGTCTGAGGGGCTGGGGATGTGGCTTTGACAAGCTCTTGCTTAGCATGCACCAAATCCCTGGGTTTCATCTCTAATATAACCCAGGTTTATGCACATTTATAATTTCACTACTAAGGAGGTAGGGAACATAGAAGAACATAGAAGTTCAAGGTTATCTTCAACTACACAGTGAGTTCGATGCCAGTCTGTATGTCCTGGGGATAAAGGGGGCAGAGTGTACAAGGACCTACCTTCCATAATAGCCCTAAGACCAGCAGAAAACCCCAAGTAAGCTCCATCTTTCTACCAGCATTGTCTTATGGGGACACCATAAAAGAACTGGAAAGAGTGAGGGAGGCTGGTGTGGAAGAGCTTCTAAGCAGCTGAACCAACTAGGCAGGGACCTGACTGCCAGTGGGGCCACCCAGGCTCAGAACAAACTGCCTTTGACAGGTAAGTCAAGGGGGTGAAAGGCAGAACCTGGAGAAAATAGGACAGCCAGGAGTGGCTCAGTTTGTGAATCGTTTCTCCTAGGAGAGTGGGGGCCTGGTCACGTGCCTGGGGCCCCTGCCTGACATACTAGTGGTCTGTCCTGTGAGATGAATGTGAACCAAACACTACTACTTCTTCCTCTTCTTTTTCTTCCTCCTCCTCTTCCTCCTCCTCCCCTTCTCCTCCTCCCCTCCTCCTCCTCTTCTTCTTCCTCCTCCCCCCCCTCCTCCTCCCCCTTCCTCCTCCTCTTCCTCCTCCCCC